>NW_018165457.1:106497-144454 GCF_001263595.1 Phalaenopsis equestris | reverse complement strand
TATCCTAATGTTTGGCTTCAATTTTGAGGAGAAAAAATTATGTGTTTCATCCTGCCAATTTTATTAGTTAGGACTTACATTCGTGTGAAATGATCACACAAGTAGCCTGGAAGATGTGAGGATTTAGGTCGTGACAAACGACAACCTCGAAATCCTAAGACGAGTTAGTGCTTATATTGTATAAAAGGGCTATACAAAGGCCTAAAGATAAGGTGAGGATTTACGTTGCATAAGCAAGCAACCTCGAAGTCCTATGGCTTTGTTGTTTATATCTAAGGAAGAAAGATTGGTTTAATTGAGGAAGACAACTTTTGCTGTTGAAGATGGTCGTGCTGCCCACCATGCTAACTTCAAGCTCCCTACTGCAACGAGTTTGAGTTTTCTAGTGTGTCAAGTTATAATGTCAAATCAGGTGGCCCTATGGTTGAAGTTCTCTAAATTTTATGAGGGCATATTAAAGGTTATTAGAGCAACATCGATTAAGATCCTACGGTTCCCTCGTTCCCGCATCACCACCACTATTTTCTATTGGACTCACTTAGTCTAAATGAAAAATGAACTTATAACTTAATGAGTTCCGTAATTTCATTTAGACCGTGGGAACCTCATTAGAAACCATAGGTTACCTGCTCCGAGGGATTCCCGATCATCTGATAGAGATGTCTTAATTTAGTTGAAGTTGCAGTTTTATGTGATGTTTGTGATTAAATTTTGAGTTGTTTTATATTTTGAATGTCGTGGCAGTGAATTTTATCTTAGTTGATTTTAGTTTTAGTTTTAGTTTTGGTTTTGGTTTTTGTTTTGTGGTTATCCTAATAGTTTTAGTTTTCCATGCAAATTTGGATAAGCACAAAGGTATAGCATAAAAGTACAAGAAAAACAATGCTGAAAATTGTAAAAACATACCTGACGAGTCTTTTCGTTCCACCACGTGAAACTTAAAATGCATGTCACGACAATTTATATAGAGACAAAAAGTAAGGTTTTGGTAGTTTTCCTTGCCCTATCTCATATCTTGGTTGGTCCTTAAGAGTTTAATTAAGGATGATTTTGTCAAGCAAAACACATTAAGTTTAATAGATCTTCAAGATATCCAACAGATCTAGAGAAAGAAGCAGGTCTGTGCTACTCTCTTGCTTCCTGGTGAAAAATCCTGAGTTAATTTAAACTTATTATGTTGCTTAATAAGTCATCCTGTAAATATCCTTCATCATTCATCCTGTAAATATCCTTAATGCTCAGTGAGCACTGATGTCTCAATTATCCCTAAGAATAGGGTAATTATCACTTGTGATTCAATTTAAGAATTATGTGGGTAAAGAGTCTTAAAGAGGCAAGTTAGTATTATTGGAACACTTAGCCAAATTTTAACCCTAATTGGGCTTGTAGTGTTTGAAAGATGTTTTAATTTTCAATGATATTTAATTTCTAATTCTCATTTAAATGAAACTTGATTTAGCCTAAGTCACTACTAAGCCCTTAAGACCCAGGTGAGTGTCTTAATTAGTTTTGAAAAGGTTAGGCTTTAGGTGGTCATGATTCATGATTTGAATTTTATTTGAAAATCAAAATATGGGTATTAAGTTGATTAATTATTGACATCAAAAGTCATACCCCTAAGCCCTAGGTTCATTTTATTTTAATAAACTTCCAAATTTTAAAAATTTAGAAATTTATTAACTTATCTTTTTAATTAAGAAATGATGTTGGTTTCTATCAATTAACCCCTTGTGTTTCAAACGTCAAATGAATTGATTAAGATCAGAGGTTGCCCATTTTTCTTCTTGAATTAAGCCTAAATGTTAATTAAGGCTAAATTTCCAAAATTACACATTTGCCCCAAAGGCTCTAACACTTCATAATTTGTCAAATTCAATTCAAATAACTTTGAAATTTTTATCCTACCTCATTCATGGGTAAATTAGGACATTAGAGGAAAAAAATGTGATTTTGCAAAATTTAATTTATTTTATATAATTATTTTTATGCAAAAATAGGATTTTTTTAAAGAAAATTCCTAACCTGACCAAGTTAAATCATAATACCTTGAAATTTTTACTAGAGGTAGGCTTAGACAAGAGAAGTATTGGGACCAAATTTTATGATTTTTTGAATTTTATCTGAATTTTAAGAATTATTGTAATTTCTATGGTATTTATTAAATATAAAATCTTTTAAATGAGGAAAATTAAGTTTTTAATTTTTGAAAAGTCTCCTTAAGGTCAGAAAACTCAGAGAAGAAGAATTTATCTTTTTTTTTCTAAATTTTATTTGATTTATTGGAATTATTTTAGCAAAAACTCATTTTTAGCCTTTAAAAATTATTTTGAAACTTTGAAATTCAGTTTCCTTATTTAGAAAATCAGGAAAAATATTCTAATTGTTTCTATGTGATTAGGAAGCAATTTAGAACATTTCCATGAGTCTTATTATTTTTGTGATATTTATGAATTTTTAATTATTTAAAATAATTAAAAATAGGCTAAAAATGAAACTTTTTATTTTAAATATCATTTTATTTCTATAAAATTTTCCTGATCTCAGAGAACTCCAAAAACAAGTTTTCATAATTTTTTTGAGTTATATTTTGATTTTAAAAAAATTCATTTAAGTGCCAAAAAAGAGATTTAACTTGAAAAATCAATTTAGACCATCAAATGTACTCAAAATACTTTGAAATTTTTATGGGGAGTTCTTAGGATTTTAGAAAATAGTGGAGATAAAAAAAAATCATTTTGATGTTTATATTTTCCAAAATTAATTATCTTAGTGATTTAGTGTTTGTGAAAATTAGGTGCATTTTAAATGACTTGACTCATAAAAAATTTTCCTAAAGATTCCCTAGTCATCATAAACCGACCAAAATTTTCTTGGAATTTTCTAATCAACATGCTAATTTTCATGATTAATTTAAGAAAATAATGTGCAAAAACTTGAAAAATATAGATCTCTGCTAGGGACTTCCTATAACTTTGGAAAATTAGAAGATGTTTTCCTTGACAGAGGATATAACATGTTAAAATTTCAAGCCATGGTGAAGTGCCAATATGCATGGAGAATCAAAACACTCAAATTAGTATTAAATTAGTTAAAAATAAAATGTTCATCAAATCGACTTCAAATTATTTCCACATTGTTCTCCTCTGTTCACTGAGTAAGAGGGTATTTTTATTTTATTTTTGTAATTTTTCTACACCAGTATATGAATTTTTGAAGATAGGGGCATGGAAATAAATAGGAAAAAATCCCTATTTATCTATTTAAACAGCGCGGCGCCATGTAGATCGTAGGCAGCTCCGAACTCCACGCGGCGTGCTCCCATTTGACGTCGCTATCTACCTCAGCACCCTCAGCCCTGACTCGGCCCGCAGTTTATGTTCTGAAGCGCTGTCCGGCTTGATCTCCTCCGTCCATCCGATACATGCGCAATCGTACAGCACCCCGTCATCATCCCCGATAGAGTGATCACATGACCGTTCACACTAAAACTCTAAGATCTCAGCCTAGACTCAACCAAATCACTTTGGATTTGATCCTATCGACTCGTCTAAGTGAGACAAACTTATCAATTCGGTAATCATGCAATTAAATTAAGCTTAATCAATTGGAGAGTCAAAGTAGGCACGGGAGAAGAAGAATTTTTATACATTTGCTCTGAGAAGTGAAGCATCAATCAGAGGGTCTTGGCACGTTAGTTTTAGTCCAAGGAGGCTAAGGATTAAGCCTCTTGCTATGGTGTAAGGCCTAGGTATGAATTCGACCAAGCTCGATTTCAGGTGTTTGTTTAAAGCTATGGTGGAGGCTATTTCAGAGGGTAATTTGATGGGGCTTTGTCTTCTCTTGGTGTTGTGAAGGTGTGGGCACAAGAAATTGAATTTTGGTGGAGTTTTGGCACAAGCAATTGAAGTTTGGTGGAGTTTTTAGAGATGTCCTTTTTTGCCCGAATTTTCAAGCTCAAAATTAGGGTTACACAGGGGGAATCAAGGTAGTTGAGTGATTGGAATGGGCTGTGGAGGTCTCAAGAAAGCTCTGTGAGTGATTTGGGAAGCTCTCTCTGAGAAAATTTTAGCACACCTCTCATGACCGTAGAGGTGAGATTTTATAAAAATGGCCATAGGGTGGATCTCAGTGCACAAGTTTGGGTGCATTGTGGTGCTTAGGTGGAGGGTAGAGGAGCTCTATAGTTTGATTTCGATGAGCTGGCCTCTAGGTTTGATTTGGGTGAAGCTCTATGAGGTTGGCTCTTGATTTGGCCATTTTTCGGCCACCAGGCTGGCAGGCTGGCCAGTGGGAGGTAGCTAGGAGCTCAGGGAACCCAAAGGAATATGTCACAGCAATTTAATAGATTGAGGAGCAAAAAGAATCCAAAGCTTAAGCAATTATGGCATAAAATCCCTTGATTTAAGGGACCATTGGCCCATGGCTCACTTAGCTTGGGTTAGGTGAGTTTTGTTTCAATCTTAGGGTTTAACTAATGGTTGTGGAGTCATTAATTTGATGACTTTGGGGTGGTTAGGCCACATTTAGTGCATGGGTCCAAGTGGGTGCAAATGACCAAAAATTGAGTTTAGGCTAAGTAAACCATGTCAATTGGTCCAATTAAATCTTGAATTTGGTGTAAGTAATTGTAAGGAACAGTTTTGGTGAAGGATGAAAGTGATTTTGAGTTTATTTGGTAGGTCAATTTGAAGGATTTTTGAGATTTCGCCAATTTGGGCATGTTAGGATAGACATGGGTCTAGGTTGGGCTAGCCTTAGGCTAAGTCCAAATTAAGTCCAAATTGAATGAAGTGAATGGTCCACATGATCAAGGGTGGTGTTGTGAAGATTTTTCATGAAGGGATGGAGTGGAAATGTTGGGGTCAAGGCCCTCAATTTGGTGAAATACTCAGACATGGTCAATTTGGGGCTTTTGGACTTAGGTTGAAATCAAATGAAATTGAGGTCCTCCCAAGGCCAATTGAAGGTCAAATTTGATGTGTAGGACTGTTATAATGATTTTTCAATACAAATTATGGCCAATTGAGTGGCCTATGGGTTCAATTTGGTGGAACCAAGTCATGGGGCCAAAATTGGGTTTTTGATCTAAATCAAAATTGGGTTCAAATTATGGATCAATTGAGCTTGGATTTGGTCTTCATTGGTCATATTAAGAGTGAATTTAAGTTTAGAATTAAAATTGGGGAAATTGAGACCAATTGGATAGACATTTGAGTGAATTGGAGAAAATATGGGCCTTTAAAGGGCAATTTGGGAGTATTGATAAAGGATAGTTAAATTGGCCAAATTGGGTCATGTGATAGTTGAGGAAAATGAAATTGGAAATATTTGGGAGGTTTTGGGAATTTTTGGGATTTTTTAGAATTTTGGGCTAAAGAGGGATATTTTGGTAATTTGGCCAATTTTGGGATTTTTGGTAGCTTGGATGTTTTCAAGGTGTTTTGAAATGGTTTTTGAACAAGTTTGGGTATTTTGGCTAGATTTTGAGATTTTGGCCAAATATGGGGTCCCAAGGGTATTTGGGTAATTTCGAGGAATTTAGAGGCAATAAGGTAGGTTGGGTATCTTGATATAGTTGGATTGGCAACCACCATAAATATGATATGGATCAATGGAAACTTCATTTTGGGTCTTCTATGTAGTGGTTCTATGTAGTGGTCTTAGCTTTAGTGGTCTTAGCTTAACCCTAGCCTAGGGCTAATGGGTTTAGGGAATCACCTACAGGAGTCTCTTAAAAGTATCAAGGGACCAAATCCTAGAAGTTCTGGGTTTAGGTTTAGGTGAGTGATTGTGAGTACAAGTGATTGCAAGTAAGTGCCTTAGCCCTAGACCAACACCTAGGGTCAACCCTAAGGTCCAGCAGTCCTAAGGGTGACTCATCTTCAGTTTCCCCCATAGTGACCCCACCTACTAAGTGCTAGAGGTTAGAAGCAATATATGGAACTTCAAGTTGAGTAGAGAAGAGTTTGAAATTTCTAATGGTGAGGGTTCCTTGTCTAGTTTTCTAAGAATAGTCAATAGGAAAGTCCTATGGCTAGACCTTAGGCTACTAAAGAGGAAAAACTGAACTCAACCAAAAGTTAGGTCAACAAAGCAAAAATATTTTTACAAGATTTTGAATGTTGAGAGTAATCATTACAGATTGAGGAAGTCTTTTTAAGAATAGAATAATTGAAAAATAGCTCAAAAATATGAAATCAAACATCGAATTGTCATAAATTATCAATCTCATACTAGTAGTTTGACAGAAGTATCCAATTGAGAAAGTAAAAAAATATTGGAAAAGACTGTAAATCCTAAAAGAAGAGATCAGTCTACTAGACTTGATTCAACGTTATGGGCATATAGGAATGCTTACAAAACTCTTATAGGAATGTCACCAGATAGGCTCATATTAGGGAAAGCTTATCATTTTCTTGTTGAATTATAACATAAAGCTTATTGGGTAATAAAAGAGTTTAATTATAATCTTAAAGATGCTGGAGAAAAATGATTATTGCAATTACATGAGCTTGATGAGATGAAGAATAAATCTTATGAGAATGAAAGATTTATAAAGATAAAATGAAAATGGTGCATGATCAAAGAATTCTAAAAATTCATTTTGAGTTTGAATAAGAATACAATTGAAAATTGAAATTATTTTTGTGAAAACTTAAGTCCAGGTGGTCGGGATCATTTTTTGTGGTAAGAGTTTATCCAAGTAGAGTTGTGGATATTGAAGATCCTAAGGCTAGAAGGATAATTAAAGTAAATTGACACAAATTAATGGCTTATATAAGTGGAGATAGTCCTACATTTGAGTAGATCTTAATGTTGGCTCAACCAGATTAAAACATTTGATAGGTCAGGCTGACGACGTTAACCCAAGTGCTTTGTGGGAGGCAACCCATAGTTATCAATGTGATTGACTTAATTGTTGATTTCCTTTGTGATGAGTTTATTATGAAAGTTTGAGACTTGCATGATTATGTTGGCACAAAACATTATTATATTAATGGAATTGAATATTGAAAGAAAGAAATTTGGATTTTGAGAAAGTTTGCCTGATGTTATAGCGCCACAGTTCGAGTAATTCATTGAAACCGCCAAAACTCGATTTTCTTCCCTCTTTTTCTCTATAAATTGACCTAGGAGGGGAACGGAAGTGTTCCTTCGTTTTTTCTTTGTATTTTAGTGAGATTTGAGGGTGGAGAAATCAATTCCTACTTCAAGGACCATGGAGAGCAATGACAATGGGAGATTAGAAGACAAATTGTTCTTGGTCTTCAGAAATAGTTTCTTTAGGTTCTTAAATCTCTCTCTCAACTTCAATCTCTTTTTGACATCCAATTTTTAATTCCTTTCTACTCTTTAGTTGAACAACTTTAATTTTTTCTTGTTCCATTCCTTTGTCTTTCAGATTTATTTCAACATTACTAGGAAGTGTTCCCTGGGTCTATTGTTAAGTGCGTTAGCAGTTTATCCTAGTTGATTCTCAATATTTATTTTTGCAACACTTTAACTTTGCATTTGATTACCGATTTGCAAAAAAACTTCTTCTATAGACAACTTATTTTCCTTAAATTGTTGGTTATTAAAGCCAAGAGGATAAGAAGGCCAATATCCGGATTATTCCAGTTTCCTGTTGGGTTCGCTTGATTGTTCCAATAAGGTTGATTTACACCACTAGAACTATTCCAGTTAAAATTGGGGTTGTTTTTTCAACCTGGGTTATAAAACTTAGAATATGGGTTATTAGGTTTATTAGCAACCACATGTAAAGTTTCTAATGATTGAAAATCATTCGTTTTTCCTAATAAATTATCTGCACTTACATGAGGTATTTGGGAAAAATTCATAACATAATTATTTAACTTCTTAGATATCACAACAACTTAAGATACTAAGATAGTAAAAGCATCATTATCATGAATACTAGCAACTCTTTTAGAATTTAGCCTTTTTGAGGGCCACTGAAAATTATTAGTGGTCATTTTTTCAATTAAGCCACAAGCTTCATCAAATGATTTTGACTTTAAAGATCCTCCAACAACAACATCAATTATAGATCTAAGAGATCCTATTAACCCATTATATAAAGTTTGAATAATTAATCAGTCACAAAAAGCATGATGTGGACACTTTCTATAGAGTTCCTTAGATCGTTCACAAGCCTCATAAATTGCTCCCCTTCAATCTAAATAAAAGAAGTAATATCATTTCTAAGTTTAGCAGTTTTTTAAGAAGAAAAGTATTTAGCCAGGAATTTATGTGTTATATATCCCCATGTTTTAATAGATCCAGGTGCTAATGAGTATAACCACATCTTAGCTTTTTTTCTTAAGGAAAAAGGAAAATGTCTGTCTAATTGCATCATTTTATACGCCATCATATTTGAATGTAGAACAAATTTCTAACAAACTTGCAAGATGTAAATTTGGATCCTCAGTTGGTGCTCCCCTAAACTGATTATTTTTCACTAGTTGTATTATTGCAGGTTTAAGTTCAAATGTGTTAGCCGCTATAGTAGAAATTTGAATACTAAAGTGAATTTCATCTGTCATAGGGTTTTCATAATCCTTTAAAGGTCTTTTTAATTTTGATGTTCATTTTCATTAGTAAAAGTTTCAATGTTAGTTTTTGATGTGTTCGTCATTTATTGAATATTGTGAAGTTATTTTTGCTTTAAAATTCTTCTTTTAGTTCATTCTAATTCAGAATTGTAGGGTACTAAACCTTCAGATCCCAAACTTCGCATGCAAAAGTAAAGTTCAAAAAATAAAATACTAAGACAATCCAAATGAAATAATATATATATTTAAAATTTCCACCTTTTGTAATTTTTTTTAATTTTCAATTTTTGTAATTGTTTTATAATTTTTGAAAAAAGTATAAACTAAAATTTTTTCAGTAATCCTACAATTCAAAAATAAAGTTTCAAAGACAATAGAAAAAAAGATATTTCTTTTCGAAAGTTTCATTTTTTCGTTTGTCCTAGCAACGACACCAAAAACTTGACCCAGCTCATAATTACACAGATATTTATGTTCCTTAATATGCCAAAAACTTGACCCAAATTTCATTTAGCGACTAGTGAGAACAAATATAATAAAATAAAAATTAAAGAAGTAGTTTTCTCACTAGGGGTACTACGCAAGTATACATATCGTTTCAAGTAATATAGAATTTTCTTTAAAAACCTCAATATCGATCTCACAGGAAAAACATAAACATAAAATAATGAAAATGAAAATTAAGAATTTTTACTTTAAGAAAACTTTATTTAAGATTGCAGTAACTATCTAAAGATGAAAATTAAATTTACTAACTTCTACAAAATGCAAGTAAAAAGTAAATAAAGTGATTTAAACAATATATAAAAAGAAACTTTCTCCTTACCAATAATTCATAATCAGTGTAGTATTTCAAATTTTGTTTAGAAGCCTAAATGTTGAATTGTGACAAATAGGAGCACACCAATTCTTTACTTCTTTTGAATTGTGCAAAGAACATTGACTAATCTAAAGTTGGTTTCGGCATGTATAATAGCGTTGGGTAGGTTTTAGTCTCTCATTCCTAGATTATGCACTGTGCCCTCTCATTACGACCTATCAATGACCTTTAGTTTCAATCTCTAGACCAGATTGATAAAAGAATCTAGTCTGACACTCAAGAAACATCAATTCTACACCCATCAAATCTTATCTCCCTATCTTTCTGCACCACCTTTAGACAATCTCCACTGCTCTTTCCAAGGTAGAATGTGATACTTTTAAGTTAAGAAATCTTAGCCCTCTCAGGTCAATAGGTTTCCTCAACAAATTTTAACAATACAAGTCACCAATTTGTAAAGTAAATTTTCAAACAATAATGTTAATACAATTATACAAAAAAATAAGTTATTGAAAATAAGATAGAAATTATAGAAAAGAAAACAAATAATATTTCTAATAAAGGAAAAAAAATATTCAATACAAACCAATAAGTTATAATCATGGTAGGTGGAGAAAAACATTTTACTTTGTTTAGGAAAAAATCAACTAAATATGATAGAAAAATATCTGAAATTGTAGATATATAGTCTTAATTAGATAGATTTAATAATAAGAAAATAAATCTAATAAAAATTAAATATATGAAATTTTTTTATTATCCAAATCATCTATAATACAAACAATAGCTGAATATAAAGTAAGTTGTGTATCAGATCTTGATCAATTAAGTTTAGCAATATTAATAAAGGATAAATGGAAATTTATTAGGCAACAAAAAATGTCACAAATACATGTAGGAATTAAAGGTTTACATAGACAAAATTTATGAATAAAGGCTTTAATTGTGTTATTAGATAATAGATGGAGTGATTTAGCAAAATCAATAATAGGATCATTTGAAATACATATAAATGATAATGAAGCTATTATTTATTTTGTTCCAAACTTTATTATGGATACTAAAAAATGTGTACAACATTTAAAAATAGGTTTTAAAATGAAAGGGTGTAATATGGTTGTTGGAATTCTAAATATAAGAATAATAACATGATTTTTTGAAAAATTGCAGGAACATTCCAATGTTAAATTTAGATTAAATAATGAAGAAATAGAATAATGTTAGCTGGCCAAGGTATTAAGTCGATAGCTGGCAAAAAAATTAGTTCAGAAATATATGTAGGCACTGAATGGAGTATTAATACTTTTATAGAAAAGCCTATACTAGTACCAAATGAAAAAACATCTTATGAAAATCAAGATGGAACATTTAGTATAAGATTTTTGAATTACCAACATAGATAAACTATAAATGATTCTAAGGATGATTTTGATTCTATACAATCATAATTGGTAGATAAAATATCAAATTAAATATGGAAGAAATTGATTTTAGTCAAATAAAAACATATGAACAGTTACAAGATTATGTATTTGATATGAAAAAGTCTTATTCTGAATTACAAAAAAAATATTATTTTGAATTAGCATATGAAAATAAATTTAATTCTAATTTTGATTAGAGGACTATAAATTCAAAATTTTGTTATAGAAGAAATTAAGGTAAATTAGCAGATGGAAATGGGAGAAGTAGTGGCAGGACCATCTAATACTGATAGAGGTAAAAGACCTAAGTTTGATCCAGTTCCACCATCAGGAGAAGATAGTGGGTTTAGAAAGCCATATAGACAAGGTACATATAGAAAAGATTATAATGAAAATAATAACTATAGTAATAAAGGAAATATAGAACAAGTAGAAAAAATAATTTTAGTACCAGCCCATAGAAATGAAACTATTTTAACAATTAATCTTAATAATCCTCAAATGTGGGAATCTGTAATTTCTACATGGGAATTTGATGCAGTAAGAGCTTGGGCTGATAGCGATAAAGGAGGAGTAGGAGACATTTTTGCATTTCTTGAAACATTATTAGGAGAAACAACTGCTAATATATTTAATGAAGCCAAGGTTAAGAAAGCATGGGAAATAGAATCTTTAAAAAATTAGGATATAACCCTTATAATTTTATAAAATTCATTAGATCTTTAATTTTATGATTTGATCCAAGCTGATAGATTACAAATATTCAAGATTCAGCTTACAAAAATATAGAACAACTAAGTATAGCATATTGGTCTCAAATAGATAAATCTGTAAAATTATACATATCTTATGTTGAAAGAGCAGGAAAATTTTTTGATGAAGAACTAACAAATATGTTTTTAACTAAATTATCCTGTGAATTAGGAATGGAGATATAGACAAAATGGCAAATAACTTATGCCAATTTACCCAAAGTTATGGGAATAGGACGTAGAATGGTATTTACTTTTAACATTTTGCAAGACAAATGTAAAGAATATAAAATCCAAAAACAAGTAAAAAGACAATCTTATAAATTTTGTAAAAATTTATATACTACTCAAAATTTTCCAGAAAAAAAAATTATAAAAAGAAAAAGGTTCTTAGAGTATCTAATAAAGTACCACCTAAAAAAGATCAAAATTTTACAAAGCCCAACAATAAAAAATGTCATTGTTATATTTGTGGATCTCTAGAACATTTAGCAAATATTTGTTATAAAAGAAATTACAATAGAGCTAGAAGATATTCAGAATTTTGAGAATGAGAATCATAACCAATTTCTTCATATGTTATATTATAAATAGTATCATATGATTCATTTGAAGATATACTTACTACATCATCTTTAATCCTTGAATTAATAAGCTTCAAGTTTTATTGTAATCTCTTTTATTACAACTATTTGCTAAGTCTTTTGGAGATCCACAAATATAACAATGACATTTTTTATTGTTTGGGTTTTTAACATATTTATAAAACTTAAATTCCAAATAAATAACTTAATACAAAGATACAAATATTTATATTTAATGTTTCCCCAAGCACTTTTTGAAGTTCTCTGACTTCTCTGACTCCAACAGCACTTACAAGACTCACAAAGAAAGCTTCTCACACACTTAACACACTCATGCACTATGTGACTCTATAGATATGAATCTCATCCTCTTGGAATTAATCAATATTTACAGAGCATCGAAAATGACCAAGGGTTACTTCAGACATGTCTTCAAAATTTGGTCTCATTCAATGAATCTCTTAGAAAATAATCATGGCACCTAGGCGCCAGCCAAGTTCTGCATCTAGTGCTTAGGCACCGGTTCGGCTTGTTTGCATTTTTTTCTTTATTTTAGCCAATTTTGCTTTTTTTTAGGTATTTTTGCACTTTTTTTCTCTTAAACTCTTTTTCTTGCTCCTATAATAAAAAATAAAAAAATATCTTTCATTAAAACATAATATCCTAACAAATTGAGCATAAAATGTGCATAAAAATAGGTAATTTTAACGTAGATCAAAATACAAGTAAATCTTTAATATGAGAAGTTTAAATTAAGACACTTAGCTTTATTTGTTCAAAATATAATATCTTGACTATAATTGAAATATGGGAAAGAAGAACAAAACAATTGGAAGAAAACAAAATCATAGGATGAAAAAACAAAATTTGATTGACAATTTGACCAAAACCTCACATAGAACAGAAAATAGCCAAACAATACTTAGAAAATTCCAATTTATCACCATACCTGATGATTTTATAGAGAAAACAAAATCACTTAATAATTATCAAATCACAAAAATAATTAAAAGCCACAAACTCTAACTCTTATAAACACACCTTAGAATCAGACCAAATTATGCCTATAGGGTAGCAAACGTAGACAAAAACCTAGGACCATACACATACCCTAGGTTAGTTTAGTCTAAAAGCTCTAGGTTAGTTTATTTTGTTCCTCCCATAAATTAGAATTAATGATTATGACATATAAAATAAGTTGAGCTACCCTCGAAGACTATGAGTATCCTAGAATGAAGTAGCCCATGTTATGGACAAAGATACTCAAAAGCAATTTATAGCAAGAATGACTCCCTTAAGTCATTGTTATGGAGATAAGAGAAAACTCGGGTTATTCTAGTGCTTAATAGTCTGAGGACACAAAGGTACCCAGGATGACGGAAAGCCATTGACTTCTTGATTGGGTTTGTTATTCCCAAATTTAGGTTAGGCCACCTATAGCTTTGTTTAGAGATAATTAGGTTAGGGCTTTGCCTCAATCTAGAGATCTTTTACTCTTTACTACCCTATATACCAGGATATTATTTAAATCAATTCATCTTAAAAAAATTAAATTTAACAAAATCAAACTAAATTCAAAACCCAATCCAATCCAATTTAATCAATTTTTACTCAATTCAAATTCCAAATCCAATCTAATTTCAATCTTAATTCAACCTATTCCTTTTATAACTATCTTCAATCAAACCCAATCTAAACTCTACTATAATCAAATTCAAACTTATTTAAATTCTAAATCCAAATTAATTAAATCCAAATTATTTCTCAAAACTAATCTTTTGATTCAAGCTCTATATCATCACTTCAACTGTCAGTTGTTGGGCTCAACCCTAAGGGTCAAAATTTTTAAAGTTCAATTTAAGTCAACCTATGACCAATCTTGTTCTTTTTATTAAAGTCTTTGAATCCTATTATCTTATAAATATTCATTAATAAAAAGGAAAAATATAAAGCATACCTTATTCAAGAGTTTTCTCAAGAGCAATTCTTGAGATGTAATTAAATATGAAGGAGCTCCCTCATAGGGATACGAGACTCCATAATTAAAATAAATATTATCTTACACCTATAAGGTAAGAGGAGAATCATGGTTCCATAGATTCATAAATCCAAAAGGTTTTCCATCTTTGAATGATTAGATCCAATCCACAGTAATATTTTTGTCTTTTGAACGATATATTATTCTTTGAATGTTGTAAATGATCATTTAGATAGAAATATTTCAAGGTATTTGGTGGGGACCAATATAAAAATCCCACCAACCACCTCTATGGTAAAGGGCCAAAATAAGACCCCAGCCTCAAAGGTGCATGACAATCACTAAATTTTCTATCATTCATTTACTTTTTCCTCGACTCCTATCACCCATAGTCTTGGGCTAGATGAAAACGTTGGGTAAACATCTCGATCAACCTTGAAGCTGAAATGGTATGAAAAGAGCTCAATCGACCATAAAGCTAGAGGTAGATGACAAAGGTCATGATTATAAAAATTGAGTATGGGTTAACCTATGCGGGGATGATACCATAACTGTTAAGGTTAGACCTCATATCACTGTAAAATAGTAGCCTCAGTCCATATTTAAACCAGTCAACATACACTTTAAGCTATCACTATAGTTTCCTGCATATTTCTTCCCCTTTTTAGTTGCTCAGAACGAGATATCTAGCCCACAGACAATTGGATTAAATAATCCCACTGCTTGTCTTTTTGAAAGAATCAACGACACACTGACAAGTTCATGTCAAAGCCTCTGATTAATACCTAGGATCCTTGACACGATAGATAAAGGAAGAAGAAAGCCACACAAAGGAGAAAAGAAGAAGCATGGGGACTTCAATGCCAATTTCATAAACCTTATAACACGCAGTGGAAGCTGAAATAATGCAAGGGCAATTTAGTATTTTTAATCACATCAAAGTGTAGAAAAAAAGGGTGAAATCAAACACATATATTGATGAATCATAAAGCACATATAAAAACAGACATAGTTTAATAAAACAATCACTTAGCATAAAGGGAGATTCATTAATTTATAATTAATCAATCAGAAAGAAAAGGTTATACTGAAGTATCAATTGTTTCCTTAGTCGGGATAAATTCCAATTGAGACAACCACCAGAACATCAACTCACACCATATCCTAACTTTGTCTACCCTATTCATTTTAGAGTACAACCGAGAGATCAAGACTTCCTTATGAAGGGTAGCTAGCTCAACCTTGAGAGCTCACAAACCCAAACTGTGGCTAACTTAACCTCTGGCCAACCTAATTGCATGTCACGATGACAACCACTTTTCATGAACTGATGAAGTCTCAATTCTATAGAGACAACGATCAACAGAGTCAAATGGCTCAAGAATGTTGGATTCCCCCACTAGATTATCCTCAGAGATCATTGACTCATTTCCAAGTAGTACCCCCCAGAAGGCTTATACCCCTCAGTGATCCCAGATCCATCACCACACCAATCTCTGGAACTCTTGCTCTACGAGAGGCATGGTCTTCGTCGCCTCACCATAAGCAGGGTCCATCATTCAATCTAAATCAAAAGTCGTAAAGGAAAAATTTTCTCCCCCAACTTTCTTGCTTTATTGATGGAGGGCGAGAAACTAGCTGAGAAGTATCTAAAACGAAAAAGGTCTACAGCAACCCTTTGTTCATCTGTCAATTGCTCCTCAAGAGTTAGCAGCTCAAAGGCAGGCTCAAGACTTCTCTCTCACCTCAGCTTAATGGGAAGTGGGGAATAGATTGTTTGATCCATAAGATTTTCATCCTGGAGGCTCTTCCCATTGTGTGGTGTTTCTTCACGAAGAAGCCCCCTCAACCGTTAAAGAGCCCTCAGTAGAGCGACCATTGTTTGAATTTAAGGAACCCACCTCAACCAAGGCATCAAAGGCCCTCAACATCGGTGCAATATGCATTCCAATCCAATTGATTTTTGAAACAAATTTTTCCATCTTTTTCTTTTCTTGAAAAATCATCATGCAGGCATCCTCGGTAAAGGATTTTGGATGTTCTCTACCCTCCATAATTGATATCACTGATGAGATTACATGAAAAGAGGGTGGTAGATCAGAAGGGGTTCATTGGCACAGCGAGGGAGGAGGGGGAGATGGACTGAAGAAGAAGAAGAAGAAGGGCACGTAAGTAAAAATGCACTCGAGAAAGATTCAAAATGCGAGACAAGACAATGTTTTCAGAGTAAAAATGCTCCCCGCCTCTTAAGGATTTATTAACTGCATTTCCCTCTAATCTCCCAAAACACAGAGCCAAACGACAAGGCAATGTTTTCAAAATGCCGCTCGCACTTATAAGCTACCCCAAATAGCCCCTAAACCTCTCCATTTCTAGTCACGTGATACTTCGTTTGAAGATAATATTAAGGGTCTAGTTGGAGTAGTTGCAGCTTATACGACATATGCTGATAAGCAGCTAATCTTGATAAGCTGCTGATCGTGATAAGTTGTCTTTGGTTTGTGTGTTTGAAAAACAAATGATTTGCAGATGTTTCTATACAAATGACCATTCAACCTCTGATCTGAACAAGTTGTATAGTTGTTTTGTTTATGAGTTTGGAAAACAGTTGAATTGCAGTTGTTTCTGGATAAATGATCATTCTGCTATTGTGCAGTTGTTCTATTTGCAACATGATTGTTATGACTATATATTTAATAGTTTAGAAACAATCAAGTTCAAACTCAAGCCGAACATGATAATGTTATGACAAACAAAACAAGTACAAATGAAGTTCAAAAATTAAAAAAAATTAAAAAAGTTAAGCTTAAAAAATATGTGAAAGCTCGGCACAAGCTCAAGTCGAACATGAACAACTTATTGGTGTACCAAACAAAATTTAAACTATGATATTCTCAGCTTGATTCTACTTGATTACAACCCTACTCCAAATCACCATCATTGCACTCATTTATCATTAACCATAAATGGAACAAGATGTGATCAATCCTTAAACCTTGTTTATATTAGTTTTTGCATGAAAATAAAAAAGTGTTCAATTAGTGTAAATTTAATAGTAATAAAAATCACGAACTTGTTTTAAAATTTTAGATTCTCTTGTCCTTATCGCAGTTGTCACTATTTAGTAGCAAGAGAATCAAAGAACTTTAATCTATACATCAAAATTGTGGCAGCACTGATCTCAGAGCTAATGGAAGAAGTGATGTGGTCGTATGAGGGTCGCCAAATCGAGAGTGCATGCCCTGCCGGCCTATCCCTGCAAAGCGAGGGGACAACACTTTCAAGCCTGAAAAATACATATCATCTCCCAGAGAGACTACATGATCAGATCCATACGAATAAATCTAGCGCCCTCTAAGTCGGACGGGTGAAACAGGCAGTCCAGCTCCAAAATAGTTGATACCATCCTTTAGCGAGTGGTTATCAGGCAAGATGGCAACCTAGTCAGGGGGCCGCCTGGCCTAGTGGCTGCCCAGTCTGGGGTTGCACGGTTTGGTAGCCGCCAAACCTAATGTCTGCCCGACCTGATAACTGACTGTCTTAATAGCCACCCGTTTTGATGCTCACCTGTCTTAGCAGCAACCCGACCTGATGGTCGCCGGGTCTAAGGGATATCCAATCCCTCATGCCCGAACATCTATGGGTGTAACAGATCATATTTATGTAAAGACTGAAATATTTCCGTCGTACCAACATACTCTAGGGTTACATCATGTAATTGCATAATGAATCATTCCTATAAAAAAGATATTCATTTCATTAATAAAAGTTATACAAATTTACAGTTCATTACAGAGTTA
This sequence comes from Phalaenopsis equestris, assembly GCF_001263595.1. NCBI lineage: Eukaryota > Viridiplantae > Streptophyta > Magnoliopsida > Asparagales > Orchidaceae > Phalaenopsis > Phalaenopsis equestris. Next base: position 126,541 of record NW_018165457.1, on the reverse strand, counting down.
TTGTTTTCTTTTTATCACTTTCTCATTCTTCGGCGCTCTATTTCTTAGGCATACTAGGCATATATATTTGAATCCAATAATATGCAAATAAAACAAATAAGTGTGAGGCATACAAAGATGAAAATAAATTATATATATTTGCACGCATGTGCACGTGAAAAATAAAAAAAAAATGCTGAAATCCTTCATCCGCGTAATGTACCCATATATGTGTGGTTCAGTTCATCGGAATCTTTCCATCTACGTCAGCAGTGTGCCAAGATGCTGAGCCTAAAAACCTTAGCTTACCTTCATCCGTTCCGCAGATCCCCTACCAGGTCCCCTCGACCTCGCCCGAGCTTCCCCGTTTCTCGCATCTCCTTCTCTTCCTCGAACACCACCATGCCTCTCATCCCCATCGTCGACCACATCGTCCTCTTTAAGGTCCGGGACTCCACCGATCCCTCGAAGATCGAAACAATGATAACCAATCTCCGCTCCCTCATCTCACTCGACCTCGCCACATTTCTCACCGCCGGCCCAATCCTCCGATCCCGCTCCGCCGCCGCCGAAGACTTCGGCTTTACCCATCTCCTCTACAGCCGATATCGCACAAAGGCCGATCTCGCTGCCTACAGCGGCCATCCGTCACATCTGACCGTCGTTAAGGAGAATGTATTCCCAATATGCGATGATATCATGGCCGTCGATTGGGCCGCAGAAGTCGATGTTGACGTTGCTCCCTCGCCGGGATCTCTGGTGCGGCTCACGCTTGCTAAGCCGCAGGAAGGGATAGCGGGGGTGGAGGTTGTTAGATCAATCGACGGGGTTAGGGCTTTTGTACCTGATTCGGTGCGGGTGAGCTATGGTGAGAATATTTCGCCAGAAAGAGCGAAAGGGTACGAGGTAGGGTTTATTTCGGTGTTTTCTGGGGAGGATGAGGCGGATGCGATTGAAGGGAAGGAGGAAGTGGAGAAGCAGAAGGAGAAGCTGAGAGCGTCGTTGTTGTTGATTATTTGGTTCCTTCCCCTGTTTCCGCCATCTGATGGAACAACTTGAAAGGTTTGATCCTTTTTCAGCTTCTTAGTTATGCTGAGGGCTGTTGAAAACTGCTGGATCAAACTGTCAGTTACTATATATATTGCTTGAAAAAGCCTACAATAATTGTGTTGAGGATTTCAGCATGTTGGGTTGAACAATATTTTGGGGAGGGTTACTTCTCCATTTCGTGTATTAAATCTATTTGTTGAATTTGGCTGCAATGGCTTGCCTATCTATAACATTATGTTATGAATTTTGCTGCAATGGCTTGCCTGTCTATAACATTAGGTCTTGAATTTTTCTGCAATGACTTGTTTTTCTATTTATAATACAAGCTGTTATAAATATTTTATTTTATTAAATATTAATTCCTGGTGGTTGCCCATTGGCTGCTCTCATGGAAGAAAATTTTCAAGGTCGGAATTTAACAAATTTTTTTAGATTCTACTTATGTTAAGAAAGACAGAGATAGATCTCGGAAGACTTGGGCATATCGGATAAAAAATGATCTCAATTTATTAGAATTAAATAAAAATATTGCAGTAAATAGTATGCAATGGAGAAAAAGGATTCATGTAGCCGAGCCCACTTAGTGGGATTAAGGCATTTTTTGTTGTTGCTGTTGTTGGAAATAAACATATTTTCTGTACTCATTCTTCCAAAGTTTATAATCATTTTTGTTGGTCCAATTTTATACTCTTATAGTGGCAACATTATTTTTTCTTATTTTTGTTTTATCTGATTTGATACTCTTTTTTTTAATGATGCACATAGTTTTAAATAGAAATCTTGCACGAATAAAGATTAGTGTTGAACATAATTCTAATAAAGGAATGAGGATGGAAAATATTGTGCAAATGGATGTGAGAAGCTGTTAGGCTAAGGGAACTTCATTGATGTGATCATGTGAAGTTTTCGTTGGAGCAGTTGTAGTTAATACTCAAATTTTTTCTTAGATGGGGAAAAAGGAAGTTTATTGTGTTTAGTTTATGGGATCAATGAGACCAAAGGGCAGAAGCTATTGTGAGAAACCCACTTTGCCTTTCCAGGCCTAGGAGTGAGCATTGAAATCTTAAGGTAAAGTGTTCTCCGTGCTGCTTAATTAATTGTTATTTGTGATGGCAAGCCATTCAGTTCTCCATTGATTACACTTGAATACTAAGTTGGATATATTAGTTTTGAGCCATTTGAATTCATTTAATCACTTCGTTAAAATGAAACTATTTTTAATTTGAGTTGGTAGGATTTCATTACAAATTGAACTACAATAAGCATTATAGTGAATGAGTTATTTTTCATTTAACTTATAGACTATTCTTTGTTTTGTAAGTCACCAAACTTGTTTTTCTTTTCTTTTATCTTTTATCTTTTTTTTTTTCCATGTATGGCGTTGTTATTTCTCTATATTGCTTGTTGAGTGGTACCAGCATAAAATTCTGATAAGACTCTGCCACCAATGAAGGGATGTGAAACCTAATTCAATATCAAATGTTTTCCCACCCTCTTGCAAGTTGATGCCGCAGTATACTCAGTAATTTTGTCGAGCTTGCTTTTTGTGCAATTAATCACATCTATTTCATTTTTGAAGGAATTTAGTCATGGAAATGATAATTTGTAGTATTTCCAGTGTATTAAAGTAAGGATTGATTGACTGTTCATCTTGGATAGGTTTAGTTTCTCATAAATAAATCAAAAGGAGACAAATTAGGCTACAAAAAGGTGGGAGTAAACCCAATATCACTTTTTTCTATGCCTTAACCAATTTAGATTTTTATTTGTATAATATTAAATGTAATATGGATAATTTTATCCCTAATTTATGCTTTCCCTTTTCCTTTAATTGTAAGCCTCTTATAGGACATTTAATTTATTGTTATTTTTTATTTGATTGCTTCTCGAAATGATTACTTGCTCTTGTCTATCGACCCAAGTTGCATGCAAACCAACACAAATTGTGTATGTTGAGCTCTTCTTCCTTCTTTTTAATTTTTGTATGCAGACTTTCTTCTTATTAACATTGTCATTGTCAGGTCCTAACCTTCGAATGCTAAAATTGGGAGGGTTGATGACTATAACATGAATCTTTAAATCATTATGTCAATGCTAGGGCATTTGCTAGAACCGACCCGCTGTATGATCTGAATAAAGTGAAATGTGTGTAAGGGATATATTGTTAAATAAGCAAGGGATTTCCACATTATCTACCGATGCGAGTACAAAAGTTAGTTCAAGAAACTAATATTATGATATAAACATGGAATATAGGTACTCTCACATAAAAGTTAATGAAATTAGTAGATATTATGTTTCATAAGAAGATGAATATCTTATACATTCAAAAAACTAAGTGGGTTAGAGAGAAGACTAATTTATTTTAAACTTTGATATTAGGTAGAAGTCGCATTACAAATGATGTAGATATATTATAGATTACAGTGAAATATTATATTTTAAAAATTAATAGAATTGGAAATATATTATGACTCTAAAAATTCTTTCTGATATTATAATTATAACTACTGAATTTTGCTGCAATGGCTTGCCTATCTATTTTTAATACAAGCTGTTATAAAAATTTTATTTTATTAAATAATAATTCCTGTTTACCCATTGGGTGATCTCATGGAAGAAAATGTTTGAGGTTAGAAGCAAACAAATTTTTTGTAGTCATTCCTTACAAAGTTTATTGTTGGGCATATTTTATGGCCTTATAATGGCAACATCAAAATTTTTTTTTTCTTAATTTGGTTTTATCCGAGTTGATACTCTTTAATTTAATGACTGAAAGTATTGCAAAAATAAAGATTAGTGTTCAACCAAGGTTCTAATGAAAGAATGAGGATGGAAATATTGTGCAAATGGATGTCGAAAGTCGTTAGGCTAAGGGGAACTTCATGATGTGATTATGTGAAGTTTGAATTTGAGTAATGGTAGTTAATGACTCAATTTTTTTCTTTGATGGGGAAAAAGAAAGTTTATTGTGTTTGGTTTATGGGATCAATGAGATTAAAGGGAAGATGCTATTGTTAGAAACCTACTTTGCATTACCATGCCTATAAGGGAGCATTCAAATCTTAAGGTAAAATATTCTCTGTGCGGCTTAATTAATTTCTATTTGTGCTAGCAAGCCATTCAGTTCTCCATTGATTGCACTTGAATACTAAGTTGGATATATATTAGTTTTGAGCCATTTAAATCCATTTAATCACTTGGTTAAAATGAAACTATTTATAAGTTGAGTTGGTCGGATTTCATTACAAATTGGACTAGAAAAAGCTTTATAGCGACCAATTTATTTTTCCTTTAACTTTCAGGCTCTTCTTTGTTTTGTAAGTCACAAAACATATTTGGTTTATTTTATTTTATTTTCATGTATTGCCTATTTATTTCATTATATTGCATGTCGAGGGGTACCTCCATAAAAATTTTGATAAGACTGTGACACCAATGACACCAATGAAGGGATGTGAAAACTAATTCAATATCAAATGTTTCTCCACCCTCTTACAAGTTGATGCCACAATATACTGAATAATTTTGTCTTGCTTGCTTTTTGTGCAATTAATCTCATCAGTTTATTTTTTATGGGATTTAGTCATGGAAATGATAATTTTTAGTATTTCCATTGCATTAAAATAAGGATTGATTGACTTATTTTCTTAGATAGATTAAGTTTCTCTTAGATAAATCAATAGGAGTCAAATTAGACTACTAAAAAGTTGGAGCAAACCAAATTTTGAGTTTTTCAATGCCTCGTTAATTTAGCTTGAATATTGCATTATTTATTATATTTATAATAGATTCAATTTGATATGGATAATTTATCCTTAATTTATGGTTTCTTTTTTCCTTTAAATGTAGACCTCTTATATGTCTTTTAATTTATTGTTATTCATTATTTAATTGCTTCTCGAAATGATTAATTTCACTTCTCCTTCGACCCAAGTTGTATGCAAACCGGCACAAATTGTGAATGTTGAGTTCTTTTTTCTTTTCAATTTGTGTATATGTAGGGTTTATTCTTCTTAAAATTGCCATTATCTAGTCCCAAGCCTCCGATACAAAAAATGGAGAGTTGATGAATATGACTTTAATCTTTTAAATTATTGTGTAAATGCTAGGGTGTTTGTTAAGAACGATGTGTTGTGTGATCTGAATATTGAGAGTCATGTCTAAGGGCCGTTGTACTAGCACAAGTTTGTACAATTAAAGTAGAAAGAGTTTCTACAATATGTACGGAAGCAAATAAAAATTACTCCTTGAAATTAATATTATGATATGAACTTGGAATATAGATACTGAAAATAGTAGATAAAATGTTTCATAATAAGATAAATATCTTAATAAATCAAGAAATTAAATGGGTCGATGAGTCGTTACCCATTTGAAGTGTGAGAGACTCATTCTCTGCCTTGTGGCTTAGCGAGAACTTTGAAGCATCAGGGGCGATCCCATATGGACTAACCACCATTTGATAGCATATTCTCCAAGTTCATGATAATATAAGCAAAACTTTTTTTATCGAGAGTATTCTTGGGTATCCCCCAATATATAATTAACCAGAGGGATACATTCCTCTGAGAGACTCTTGACCCCAAAACCAAAAGTATTCTTTTTAGTTATTTGGTTACGGGTGACTCATGAATATTGTGTTTCAAGGTACTTCGATTCAATCATGTTTGGATGTGTGCTCTCGACCCATCACTCGAGGATTACCCATATACCAGTCTTCCGTTTATTTATTTTTATTTATTTATCTATTTGAGACTATTATATGATCCTCCAGACATCCCTAATATATCTAACAATTCGAGTACCACCTTCAAACCCCCGAGATTCAAATCTCTGTTCTGAGGGGTCTTACATCGTGAATGTCAACCAACAAGGTGTGGTACGCAATGCTGATGTGCCTGTCATAAAATATGATGTAATGATTTAGAAGTATTAATACGGGTGATACATTTTGAAGAAAAAAATACCATCAGAAGAGATTTAAATGGACATGTTGATAGAGTGGTATAAAATTTTAGAAGTATTCATGGTGATTATTATTTTGGAGATGACTAAGAATAAAATAGTCATAATGGATTTTATTTTAGCTTATGATTTTGTTATTGCTAATACTTTATTTTGAAAAAAGAGATGAACATATTATCATTTAAAAGAAGAAATCTAATAAAATATAAAGTGCATATTTTCTTATGAGAAAAAAAAGGACCATCGTGCCAAGTGAAAGTTGAACTAGTTAACAACGATTATTTGTTTTAACTTTTAAAATGAAAGATTTGAAAGTGAAAACTATAATAAAATCTTATCATAGAACTAGATTGTGACATTAAAAGATAAAGAAAGTTATTTTTATGAGTAAACTTCAAGAATTTAAAATTTGGGATATTCATGAGAAGTTAATACTACGTGGGATAAAATGATGAATATTACTAAGTAAATTGCAAAAAATGTCCTTGAAGAATCAAAGCGTAAAGTTCTTATGAATATTCCAATAAATGTGTGAAAATGTCTTGGAGATAAGAGAATTTCGGGTATTAAATTGTTTAATATTATTTTGAAAACTAAAAGTCTGCCTTACGAGTGAAGAAAGAGTCGGTTCGTTTTTATTTTTAAGAATAAAAGTGATGCAAAAAAGTGTGTAAATTATATAGGAAATAAATTAATGTCTCATGCCTTAAAATTACAAAAGAATAAGTGAATATAAATTTTGACTGATAAAAAAATTTCTCAAAATCAATTTGTATTTATGTCGGGCAAGTATGCTATGAAAGTTATTTTCTTATTTAGAGATTTGTTGGAGAAGTACAAAGTAAATAAGTAGGATTTACATATGATATTTGTTGATTTGGAAAAAATATTTGATAAGGCTTCAAGAGAAGTACATTGGAGAGTTCTAGAAAAAAAACATATTAATATTGCTTATATTCAGGTCATTAAAAGATAAATATTAAAAGTATGAACTCAAGAAGGGTTGACCAAGTATTTTTCTAATTTAGTTTGATTACATAGGGATCGACTTTAAGCCCAAGTTTTTTTGCTTTAGTTATGGATATTCTTACTAGGTTTTCACACGAGGATGTATCTTGATGTATGGTTCTCGTAGATGATATCCTTCTTGTGGATAAGACTAAAGAGAGAGTTCATAAAAAATTTTAATTATGGAGATCAATTTTTGATTCTAAAGACTATCATGTGAGTAGGTATAAAAACAAATACACTGAAGATGATTTTAGTAATAGTAGATCTAATGGCAAGGTTGTAATATTGGGTGATCAAGTCACTAAAAAGGTGAATGTTTTAGATATCTTGGGTTTATAGTTCAATGTGATGGTGATATAGATAAAGATGTTATTAGTAGAATTCAAGTTGGATGATTGAAATGGTGAAATGGATCGAGCCTATTGTGTGATAATAACGTATCTCTTAAACTTAAAAGGAGATTTATATGAGATGGTGGTGAGACATGCAATACTTTATAACACAGAATTTTGGCCAATAAAAGAGAAGCATAAAATTAAGTATTATTCAGATGAGAATGCTCATGACGATGAGTGGCTTTACACTTAGAGATAAAAGAAAAATAAATATATTCGTGAAAGGTTGGAGTAGCTCCAATAGAAGACAAGATTAGAAAGATTTGCTTTATATGATTTACTCACATTAAATGTTAACCATCTGATGACCTAGTTAGGAGAGTGGGCGTCTATATTTGAATTAAATTAGGAAAGTTAGAGTTAGATCTAACAAACTTGGGCATATTGTATAAAAAACAACCTTAATTTATTTGAATTAAAGGAAAGGAAAATATGACACTCAATAAGACACAATGGAGGAAAAGGATTCATGTAGCTGACACCACTTAGTGGGAGAAAGTCTTATTGTTGTTGTTGTTGTGTAGAGTTTCTTCTTCTCCTTCTCGGTGTATGTTATTCTTCATTCTGTGTTCATTTCCTTCTTTCACACTCCGCTGCTATACTCAAAACTTGAACCTATCTCTAGACGACGCCCTTTACCATCCTATGACGTTTCAAAAGGCAAGATGGCTGGGTGTGGCATTTTAATTATTACTGAGCAAGACATAAACACCAAAGCATCGTAGTTAAGTCCCATGGTATAAAATAAATATAAGACATATAATTATTAAGAGATAAAAATAAGAACTTATACTTATTCATCTATAGAACAAGTCTTCTAGGAATAAAAACTTCAAAACATTGACATGAATCCATCACAAAAAGTACAAACATATAAAATGAAGTAAACATGTTTGTGCCAAAAAATAAACTAGTTGTGCTCAATTGATCTCAATAATTAAATATTATTCATTCTTAAAGTTCATCTTCAAAATCTTTTTCTTCACCAATAGTTGTGTCTAAATCACAATTAGGTCCTTCATGATGTTTACATTCATTACCAATGTTTACATTCATTACCAACATCATTTAAGTTATCATTATGCTCAGTCTTTGGTACATTCACAATTTGTTTATATTTATAAGTATTGCCTAAATTACAAAAACAAACAAAATGACAATCGTAAGTATTTATGATTTTTTTTCTATAAGAATATGTAATTATGTAAAAGACAACTAAAAATAAATAACTAACTTTCTTTTTTTTTTTATGGAATTATGTTATGAAAACATCATTTCTTCTTTTTGTAAGATTTTGTGATTCATCATTTACATTAGTTATGGACACATTTCTAATGGCATCAAGTTCAAATACATGTTCTTCTTCATTCACCCAAGAAGGTTCTTGTGGAAGAACTGAATCTTCTTTCTCACCAATCCACACATCATCAGTCCATGCCATTTACTGATATTGTATCAAAGTATTTTTTTCTTCTTTTACTTCTCTCTCTCAATCCAGTATTATAATTTCCTTACAACTGAGCGTTCAAACACGTGTTTCATTCTATTCCTCTTTTTAATATGAATCTAAGATAAAAAAATTAATTTTAAGAAGTGATGTATGAAAGCAAATAATAAGAACTTAAACAAGTAAAAAGTTATTACTAATTCAATAGTGCTCTAACTTATTTCACAACTTAATATATTGCAGGTGAGGCTAAGAAATCAAATATCAAAATTTGTTAACTGAGGTGTTGTCCCATCAAATCTCATCCACCAATGAACTAGAGAAACTAGCTTAAGTTTGTTAGAACCTCGATTTATATAGACAAAATAAACTATATAAACAATCATTATGTTGTGAAAAAATCATATTTAGTTCCTTAGCAATGGTGTTGCTCTTCTTCTCATAATTGTTGTAATTTCTTTGTAAAAAATAAAAAGAAGAAATTCTTTAAAAAAAACATAAACAATACTTTAATCTGAATAAAAGAATATTTACAAAGAAAGATAAAAAGATAAATAATAATACTAGAAATCTTAGAACTAGCAAGTGTTGGATTGTAAACAGGAAGCACGCTATGGCAACAAATGTCCCCAAAAAACTAAAGTAAGTCATGTAAAATCTGTAGCAATTATATGAAAATGAGTTTGAAATAATTTTTTAATTGTTCCGATATAGATAGTGAAGAAGATCTCTATGAGTTATCAGAAACTGAAGAAACCTTAGTAAATATAAACTATTTAAATATTAAAATAGAAGAAAATTTGTATTCTAATTAATGGAATAAAATTTTCATTAAGATATATTTTATGACAACTCTGTTAAATATGAAAGACCTGCTACATAATCCGAACAAGCTTACAATATAATAAGAAAGCAAAAATTATCTCTAGGAACAAAAGAATGTTTTGTTATGCCTATTTCATTTGGAAAAGAAGGATAAAGCATGGCATTCGTCAAGGAGAACATCCCATTGATATAATAAATACAGAAGTCGAGCTTGAATACCTTTGTATAACCAACAGATAAAAAGAAAAGATTTTGAAAAAAATTAAGAACCCTTAAATATATAAACATATATTCTTCGAAGGAATTCAGGTTTTAATTAAAGCATAGTCCCGTAAAGGAATTGATATCCCTATTACTATATAGATATACAATGACATAATTATATATTTTAAAAAAGATGCTTTACTAAGAGCTATACAAGGAATCCTATATTATCCAACTTTAATATTTAATTTACACTTAAACTATGCAATTAATATTAATGATCGCCGCTTTGATCGATCTCTTACACTAAAACATAAATTATATAGAGTAAAACTACAGGATGGCAGTGTTCTTTATAGTATTTCATATCAGACCGCATATGCATATAGTAATCAACACACTACAATAGTATTTAAGCCACATAATAACCCAATTCATTTAGATCCTCTTTTTTCTCACATAGGTCAAACTATTCAACCTAAGGAAATTAGTGAATTAGAGATTACTCCACCTTCATCCAATCTTCTTCTTGATTATGATGAAGATAGAAAATATGGAAGCCAAAGGCATCCACGACTTAACTTTACAGTAAATTATAACTCATTTATTTTACAACCATGATGATCTTTAGATAAAAAATAAAATTGATCTATCTTTCTTATACCTTCTCCAAGTATAAAAGAATATAATAATAATCAATTATCAGTAATAGGATATTATATAGCACCGAAAAATGATGTATGATCTTAATAGACACGGGATCACACTGTTCACATATAGATCTAAACTTAGTACCAACAAACCTACAAGTATTAAAAGATACCCATCTATGTATCAGGATTACCTTGGATAAAAGTATTCTTATACTTACGAAGCTAATTTACTCTTTGTAATATTTGATATTATTAATCAAAGAATTGATTTCCAACATTTATTTTTAACGGATAACAAAAGTTCAAACCATAATCGAGTAGGTATGTATTTTCTTCAACAACATAAAATTACATTTACAAATGGTATTGTTCGTGTAGATAACCACACTTTACAACGTACTGCACTTTCATAGCTACTCTACTGTAGAATTATATATTCTTACATATGAACTTATTCCACTGCACACTTTTTGTGATACTGGTAGTGATATCAATATCTATAAAAAAATTATGATTTCCGATCATATTTTTATACATACTGAAAAACTACTACTTTGAACCTTTAATGGCCTTCGAACTACCAATGAATATTGGACTGATCAATTTTTTGTTATTCAATGAGCCCTTCTTAAAATACCAAAATGATGGTGTTTACCTAACGATGGCCCTGATTTAATTCTTGGAAATAACTTCTTAAAAACTTTTCTCTCATTCATTCAATCATCAACTAAAATCAGCATGCCAAAATTTCATTCAACTGCACCCATTTTTCACAGCCAACATGATGATTGTAATTTAGATCGACATATTAAAAATGATTTTCCCCATCTACTTAGTCTCCGATCTCATATATATACGACATTTTTCCAAGACAATTCCAAACTTACAGAACTCTGTGCCTTTGCATCTTCTCTATTTAACCCTTCATTCAGAAAATCCCCTGCAATTTTGATATCTAGATGAGCCTGTAGCAATTATTAAACCAATTAATCCCTCACTAAGAATTAGTGTGTGCTCTATGAAATACACCTCTGAAGGAAAAAAAGGAATTTAAATTCAAATTCAATAATTACTAAACCTTAGATTAATAGAAGCCAGTAATAGTCCACATGGCAGTCGAGGTTTTTTAGTAAGTGTCGGCACTAAAAAGTTTAGGAGTTGCCCGTTGGAAGCTGTCGGTTGTCGGAATCGAAATCCCGTCGCCCGCTTTGGAAAGACATTTAATTTACATATATATAAGTTTTGAAAAATATGAAATCAAATTAATCTCCAAATTAAGCTCATATATTTCATAGTTTAAATGAAAGAACACTACACCTGAAGCCATGCATCTATCCTGAAAGATAAACACAAAACTTGAGGGTGAGACTTGATCAAATAAACTAAAAAACATATGTCATCCATTTGGTATGTGAAAACCATTTTATTTATAAGCCGACAAGTTTTCCTATTTAATATGAAAAATTAAATGGAGTATATATTAAGCTGGGTTCGTAAAAGTTTTCTATAAATAAAAGTAAGCCCTTATAGTTAATTACATCTTAGATAACCGAAGTTACCTGAGAAAACTCTCGATAAAAATTAAGGGATATTGTCTTCAAAGAGTTCAAATGAATAGGACTTTTCAAAGAAATCAGACAAAGATGTGTGAAAGGGGAATGACTCAAATTTGGAAAATTTATCGTAAAATCCAAAGAAGGAAGAACTAGGGGGGTGTCAAGGATTCTGAGGAGAACCTCGGTGACTTCACAAGCTACCTTATGGTTTGGCTTCAATTTAGAAGAGAAATATTTAAGTGTTTCATCCTGCCAATTAATAATTTTTATTAATTAGGTCTTGCATTTGTGTGGAATGATCACACAAATAGCCTGGAAGATATGAAAATTTAGGTCGTGATGAAAGACAACCTCGGAATCCTAAGACGAGTTAGGGCTTAGATTGTACAATTAGATTGTACAACAGAATTGAACAGAATTGTACAAAGGCCTAAATAAAAGTTGAGGATTTATGTTGCGCTAGGCGGACAACCTCAAAGTTCTATGGCTTGTTTAATTTCTAAGGAATGGTTTAGCTGATGTAGACATGTTCTGTTGTTGAAGATGACGGTGCTACCCACAACGCTAGCTCTGAATTCCTCATCGTAGCACCTTTGAGTTCAATGTTAATTTTAAGTGTACATGCAATTTTTGAGTCAACGATCTGTTGCTGAGTACCTCCTATAAAACCAACTACTGACCTCCTACTCTAAGGTATAGTGTGTAAAAGAAACAGTAGCAGGTATAGTAAAAGAAAGCAGTGATAGGACAATATGTATAGGAGCAATAAAACATGCAGTATAAGAAAGCAGTAGAAAGTACAGTAGAAAAGAATAGTAAGGTGTGTTGTAAAGTAAAGCATTGTAAATATATAACAAACTTGTATACCTGGGAGGTCCGTTGCTCTTTTAAGTGTGGTTGATGTAGCAGGTATAAGTATAGTGATAGAATTTAAAAAAATGAGCTAGCATGCATTGTATCAGTAACAGTCAGCAACAAAAGAAATACCACCTGGAAAACTCGAGAAAAATAGTGAATGATAACTCAAAGAAAATCTTTGAGAATACGGGAAGTTCCCGGAAAAAGATCACAAGTGTTTTGCCAAAAGCTCCAATAAAATCACACAAAAAATCCGAAAAGAGAAAACCGTAAGCACTCGGGTCGGGGCTAGGTTCAAATACTATATATTTATACTCGAAGGACGTTGAAGGCTACTATCGGTCACCCGAATGCATAGAGCCCACCACTCAACTAGAAAGGTGTCCTACTAAACCTAACTTAGAAGGATGCTCCTTAGCCCGGTATCGGTAATTGACAAGTGGACAACCAGCTACAATATTTTTAAAATTTATATTTTAGCATGCACATGAATTTCAAGCATACAAAAGAAGGTTGTATCAATTTTTTTGTAGTGAAAATGTTTTTTTGTAAATAGTGTATATGTTCTTATTATATCTATCCTTGTCAGTTTTGAAAATTATAGTTGTCCACGAGTAGATTACGCCGTCGAGCGTAGGGCTGCCAACAGCCTAAGAGGGTACGGGTCCCCCTGTAGTCTTACGTCGGTGAATGATACTATCGTCGTACGGTTCACCGGGTCCCTGAATCGGGTTCTGATGTTGTAGGATGAAATATCATTCCGCTCTATCACTGGTGTGAATTTGTCATCACCGTTCTAAACCCCAAAACAAAACCGACCTACTTGCGACCTTGCTTGATGGTTTCATACATAGCAAAAGGCTATATATGCGCACTTATGTATCGGACATAAGCACCGAAATTTCGAACCAAGAACCATGGAATAAAATTATAAAAATAGGGTTGAGAGAGAGAAGGGATTGATCCACCCGAAAGGTCGAAAAGGTAAAAAGGTGAATCGGCCCTCAAAACTGCATCTAAAACGATCGACAAAAAGTCCCTAAAATGCGGCCCAAAGATCCATGAATCAACCCAAAATGGTATCATTTTCTTCAATTTTACAAACGGATCAACCAAAAAGGTATCATTTTCAAAAATGTATCTCTTCAAAGCCACAAGTCAGCTTAAAAAAAACTGTAGTCAAACACGCCACAAAATGGTCTTAAAATTGTAGTCCGGCAAAGCCACCAAAATAACTTCAAAATTGTGTTTAAAACAATCCTCGATATCCAACAATAGAAGTTTGGGAAAGCCCGTTTGAACCCCCAAGTATTGCAAAAATACACATTTAAGTCTTTCCAAAATCACAACTCAAAAAGTAAACTCCTCGAAGTTTCAGCATTCTCGCACTAGTATCACATGTGAAACTTTTCCAAAACCAAATGTGACACCTCCAATTTCCAACAATTCTGTGTGTTTCCTATCATTAAATTAAAAGAAAATAAATTTCCAAGTAATCTTATAACCTCCCTGCTCCAATGTTTAAGTTCACACTTCCAAGTCCCCACGGATTAAGAACCCAAAAGAAATTTCAAGCTCTTATTTTCTTCCAATAAATACTAATGCCATTAGTCAAAATTATCTCCCAAAGTACTCAAGCAAAAATTTATATAAAGAAATATCCAAATGGGCTTGAATGGCATGTGTGTAAAAAAGAAGTTTGGGTGTTAAATATGTAAATATATAATAATTTCATGGTATATGCAAAACTCGTGAAAATCAAAGTTTAGGTGCTATGTATGTAAATAATCACCATGTCCATAAGCATGAAATGTATTCATAAGAATAAATTGCTTTGCATTTCTACATATTCCATAAGCCATGAATTAATCCATGAATTAGATTTACATATTACCACTGCTGCAGTAAACAAAACATCAATCTCCATTTTCCCACGGCTGCAGTAAACAAAACATCAACCAAAAATCCAGCAGGACAATCGCCTAAGCTGCTTTGCATAATCTGACCTGGCCATCTAACATAAATTATCCAAATGAGGGCATCCAAAATGGTCATCAACACAATCAGATAGCTTGAATGAATAGCTTCGAATGAATAGCTTCATCTTCAAATCCTAAAACGATGTAAATTTGTATAATTGAAGAACTGATCCTCTATATAACACTACAACAAACCATGACCAACAAGTCCACGTTCGGTTAAAAATCGTAATTTAGGTGGTAATAGCGCAAAACCAAGGATGGCCACAGCAAGGCTCACGCTCGTAATGAACTTTCAGATAGATTTCAAATACATAGCAGCCATTTAAATATTGAGACCATATAAGCGTTTAAATTCCAAGATATATCAGCATGTTTGAAGCTCCACTTCCAAAAATTTGGATGTTACACGTGGATGCTTAGGGAAGATGAAGAACAACAGACATACATTTGTTTTGCATTTCACATATGTGAGTATACAGGGATTCTGAAAAATTCTGCACATATTCTTACAAAATTTAAACACTATACATGTAAACTCATAATTAATTGAGAAAACCTGCACGCCTAAGTTTTGATGTTAAAATCGGTAACACTTTGATATTCAGAACCAATATATGCAGAGACGTATTTTTACTTCTAAGAAATTAGTAAAAGCAAATACCTAAGTCCTGGTTTTAAGCATGTAAAGCATAAGAATGCATTGCATAAAACTGAAAAATCTTCTTCTAAATTAAATTAAGGTTTATTGCCTGAATAATGAAGCAACAAGAAGGACGATCGTCTTCTTTTCTTCTCCTTTTTTTTACCACACTTTCAAATTTCATAAATCGAAACGATACTGAATAGTAAAGTGCCCCCCAAAGAAATTTCAAACGTTTCCAATTCACCAATTCTTTGGGAATAAAACTAGAAATCGTATCCTTAAGCACATTAATTGTGATTAGGAAATGAAGCACATATATGCTAGTGAATAGAGGCTACCTCCAAATGCTCGAAGAAAGGAGAAAGTAGGCTCCAGACTAAAGAATCAGACTAAACAACAAGCCTCGAACGAAGCGGCAAGGCCTGGGCAACGACACGAGCTTTCCCAAAACTTCAATGACAACCCCCAAAATTTTGGCAGAATCTCCCCTCGGAAAATTTTGGCCAACCCCAAATCCTTCCCAAAGAGAGGCTTATATAGCCAAGAAAGGAGGAGAAAGCCTACCTACACCTAGTTATGGTGAACCGAAGTCGAGGGAGGCGGGAGAAATGGCGACAAATGCTGCAGAGACGAGTAGGATAAGGTTCGGTGACGAGATCGCAACGGGTAAGGGGCGCCAGGCGGTTCGTGGCTCGAGGAGGGCAAAGAAGCAGACGATCTCTTGCGATAAGATCACGTGTCTGAGAGATAAGGGAGAGAGAGGAGCAGACGGTGTGAGGGTGGCTTGGTCAGTTCACGAATGGGAGTGGGAGAGGAGGCGTGTAGCAGAGTCTGTCTGGCTCGATCTCCACCGTCTGTTGGATACACGCGCGATTGGATAGCTCTCCGTTATCGTCCCCAAGTGACCTAACCCGAGAACCGTTCACACTAAAACCTTAAGATCTTAGCCTACACTCAACCAAATCACGTGAGGTTTGTTTCTAAACCTTCATCTACTTAAGAAGAACCTATCCATACAGTATAAACAATATGAAATACAATAAATACGTATAATGAATCAAAAAAAGGTCAGATTAGGGTTGAGGTTGAATACCTTTCTCTGAGAGGGGAAGCCTCAATCAGATGGTTGTGGTAGCTTTGATTGAGTCCAACGAACCTCCATATGAAGTCTTGTGCCCTGGTGAATTGCCTAGGTATGATTTCGATCAAAGTTGATTTCAGGTGTTGGTCTAGAGCTAGGTCAGAGGCTGCTTCAAAGGGGGCTTTGATGGGGAATCAACTTCTTTCACTGAGGGGATGGTGTGTGCGCAATTAATCAATGTTTGGTTCACTGTGGAGGTGTGGAGAGATCTGTCCTAGTTTTAGAGCAAATTTCAATGAAGAAATTGACTCTAAGGGTTGGCTATGAGTGGTTGAGAGCAAGGGGATTGCACTTGGGATGGTTTGGAGAGGCTCTAGTGAGATTTTGGCAGAGTTTCTCGAAGGTTTCAAGCACACCCTCCTTTGGCCGTGGAGAGCCCTATTTATAGCCATGGCTGCCTGGTGGAGCTCAGGGCTGGGAATTTGGTGCTAAAGCATGCTGAGGTGGAGGGAAGAGAGGCTCTAATGGCCAATGGGAGAGAGCCAAGTCAGGGATGTTTAATTTTAGGTTTTGGCCATTTGGGGTTCCCTTGGGCTGGGTGTTTCTGGCAGTTGAGGTCGTGGCTGGCCAGAGTCTAGTCACCTCTAATCTCAGGGAGGTCAGAGGGTGGCTAATTATGATTAACTCACAAGGGTAAGCAATGATGAAAAAGATATTTCAAGTTTAGGCCAAATATGAGGTGAAATCTCTTAAATTAAGGGACCACTGGTCCATAGCTCACCTTGGCTGGTTTAGATGGGTCTAGCTGGTTCATAGGGTGTACTTGGTGGCTGTGGTGTCATCAATTTGGTGGATTAGGCATGGCTAAGTCAATTTTGGTGCATGGGTTCAATTTGGGTAAAAATGACTAGAAGTTGGGTTTGGGTTGGGCTATTCATGGCATTGAGCTCAATTGAATGTTCAACATGGTGTAGATGATAGTCACAAGAGGATTTGAAAAGTTTTGGAGTAATTTGAATTGATTTGGAGGTTCAATTTTGGGCATTTGGTCAATTTGGGAGTTTTAGGATAGACTTGGGTCTAGGTTGGGCTAAGGTTGGGTTAGGTCCAAATTGATGGTTGAAAATGGTCTATAGGAATGTCATAAAGAGTTTTTTACATAAATTGGGTGTCGATTTGGGTGTTAGGGCATTCATTTTGGTGGAATTTGGGGACAGCCAATTTGGGGATTTTAAATGTTGGTTGAAATTAAGTGAAATTGAGGCTTGAAAAAGGCTAATTGAAGGTCCAATTTGATATGTAGGATTTTTAGGAAGAATTTAAGATTCAAAATGGGACAAATTGAGTAGGTTATGGGGTTAAATTTGGTAAGGTTAAATTATAGGGTCAAAATTGGGGATTTTGATTTGGATCAAAATTGAACTCAATGTATGGGTCAATTAAGCTTGAATTTAGTTCGGATTGCTCATATGAAAGATTAATTTGAGTTTAGAATTGAAATTGGGGAAGATTGGGCCAATTTGATAGACATTTGAGGTGAATTTGGGGAAATTTGGTCTTTAAAGGCAATTTGGGGGTTTCAATCAAAATGGTGCAATTTGGGGGTTTCAAAAGGCATTTTGGGGGTTTGATCAAAGTCAAATTGGCCAAATTGGGTTCAATTAAAGGGTCCAAATTCATTTTGGAGACATTTGACGTGATTTTGGATGTTTTGGGAAAGTTTGGGCTACCAAGGCTATTTTTGTAATTTTGGCAAATTTGAGGGTATTTTGATAATTTTGGCAATTTTGGGTGTTTTTGGGCAATTTGGGTATTTTGAAATGATTTGAAATGATTTTTTGAATAAATTTGGGTATTTTGGGTGAATTTATGAATTTTTGGCCAAATTTAAGGTTTGGGGGTATTTAGGTAATTTTGGTGCATTTAGGGGTAAAAGGCCAAGTTGGATATTTTGGTATAATTTGGGGTGCCAACCACTATGTATGAGCTAAGTACCAATGAAATTCTGATTGGTGTCCCTCTACGTACTGGTCTTAGCTAACCCCTAGCCTAGGGCTAGTGGGTCTAGGGGACCATCTACATGAGTCTCCCAAAAGCACAAGGGATCAAAGTCAACAATTTGGGTTTAGGGTTGCAAGTGAATATAGGTGGTAGTGAGTGTAAGTGAGTGAACTAGCTCCAGACCAACAGCCAGGGTCGGCCCCAAGGTCAAGCAATCCTATGGGGACTCTCCTTAAGATCTCCCATAATGACCCCACCTACTAAGTGCTAGAGGTTAGGACTAATATGTGGAACTTCAAGTTGAGCAAGGAAGAGTTTAGAGTTTAGAGTTTCTAATGTTTGAGGGTTCCTTTTCTAATTTTCTAAGAATAGTCAACAAGAAAGTCCTATGGTAAAACCTTAGGCTACTATAGAGGGACAAATAAGCCTCAACCAAAAGTGAGGTCAATTACACTTAAAAAAGAAATCAAGAAATTTGAAATATTTCTAAATCATACTTTCTTAATAAGAATAGACAACAAGACTGCTATTTCATTTATCAAATAAAAAATCATAGATTCTTTGCCCAACAAAAGTTTAATAAGATGACAAAGTTGGTTCTCTACAAATACTTTTGATATAGAGTATATCGAGGGAAATGAAAATTCTCTTACTGATATTCTGACATGTGTACTATGTAGAAAATAAATACAGTTATTAAAAATATTGAGATCTATGGCATAGCCGGTGACACCGATAAAGACTTGAATTGTTACATAGAAATCCTTGAATTACAAATATGGAAGTTAGAATGTGAGATTGACTATAACAACAACATTCTATGGGAATCATTGCAGGTAAAAAATTTTCTAACTAGAGAAATCCACAATGATGAATTACCTTCAATTGCTGAATTACAAAGAATACAAGATTTTGCAAATTTCATAATTATAAAACTAGCTTCTACTTTTTCAATTATAAAAGTGGCATCCATCTCTTCAATTACATAATTAAGAGATTTTACAAATCTCAAAATTACAAAAGAAGTGTCCACTTCTTCAAATAACATACCTTCATATGCTAAGGAATTGTAAATACAATAATTAACTCTAGCAAGCGTATCATAGAAATAGCCGATGAATGACAACATTTATCCCTCTGTGAAAAAATAATTAATTCTCAGATTTACTTTCACACAGCTAGAAAAATTCAACTTGTTTATATATATGGAAATACATACTCCAAAATTATATATGAATTATATAAATGTGGCTTAATATGAATGATTTATTTAGAAGATGAAAATCTTCTAAGAGAATCGCCCAAACCAGTTATTGATGTTGTGGAAACTTCCACTTGATTGTTAAATACAATAATATATATATATATATATATATATATATATATATCTC
>NW_018165457.1:97949-106448 GCF_001263595.1 Phalaenopsis equestris | reverse complement strand
TACATCTATATATATATATATATATATATATATATATGAAATTGTATCAAACTTATCCCAAGATATAGGAAGGAGTTATTTAACTTATACAACTCAGAATCTACAACGAGCCATATATTCCAAAATACAAGCCAATAAAATCATTATTTATAAGTTCTAAAGCCAAAAATCTATACCAAATATGAAATGAGATAGAAAATAGTCCCGTCAAATATTTGGGTTTATCATTGCATAGAAGACCTATTTATTTACAGTCATTGTAAGCAGCTTACATACAAAATTCATGAAGTAATGTACCAAAAATGGATTTCTAGCAGGAATTCCATCGCTACCAGCAAAGAAGTGAAAGAATTATTTTACTTGAAACTAAAAAAAAATATAAATGCATGTATTGTGAGAAGCGAGATACTCTACAGGGAATACAAGACAGGCTTGAAGCCAAAAATAGTGGGATACAACAGTAAAGTGAGATAAGAATCTTTTGTTCCAGCATTTACTTCCTACCAAAAAAATTATTGACCACGTCATACTCCACAAGGTAGAAAAATAATCTTATCATACTAAGCATTACTAGCCACACCATACTGAATTATGGAAATAATCATCGGCCATGATGACATAAGAAGGAAATTATCATCATCCATGACAAATACTGACGTTTTTCAGGACTACTTAATGCTCCATTTGATAAAGATGGAGGAAGAGCGAAATCAGCGAGTCTTCTTCTTTTCTTCTTTTTACCATTTCTCCTCTTGTAATCTAATTATGTGTGCACGCCATAGCAGCTCAATAAATTCTTCTCTACTCCTATGTCTGTAATTATGCTATGAAATATGTAAGGTAATTATGTTGTTCTTATCATTTGTTTATATTAATATTATGTTATTTTATTTCTACTTCTTCTGGCGATGCTTAGTGTGAGAAATGAACTAAAGTCGTGCTTTGCATCTCTAAAGTGATTATATAGGGTTGTGGTTTTTTATAGATCTAAATGAACTTGTTAATCTCTAGTTTTCTCTAGAAAGCCACAGAGGAAAGTATAATATGAAATGAAGATGGCAAGGTCAAACCCTAAAATAGGAAGAAACAATGTGATATAATATTAAGAAAAACCCTCAATAGGAAGCATGATGGACAACCTAGTATTTCATAACATGAAAAAGACAAAAGAAACTTCTTTATATTATCCCCACCATTAAAATCAATTTTTTTTTCTTTCGTTGAATCCAATAGCTCATAATTATAACTCATGGCCAACCTTTATTTTGAGTCAAACTTTCTTTGATTATTTATAAGAAATATAACACTCTTGATACAATAAGTAAAATTACTTGAAAAACTTGGAAATATCAAAACAACAACTTGTGTTTTTATAATTTGTATCTTCTTAGACAATTGCTTAGAGCACTAAGCTTCTAAGGATACTGTTGCTTTTTGTTGTTGTTTCTAAGGGAGTTCCCTCTCATTTGTAAAAGTTTTCATCTAGCCAAGACCTCATATGTACCCATAAATTAATTTAACAATTTATTTCACTTTTGCAAGTGTTATTTCGCGAATCTTCTACTTTCCAAACATCTTTTAACATGAGATTAATTACAATGTGTCTTACAATATGTCTAATACATATGTCATTTATTTTTATTATTTTTACCTACATTGTCATAATTTGACCTATACTCTATTATAATTTGCACCACATTTTCTCCTCTACTTCCTTAATCTTGTCATCCAAATAAGTGAAAAATAACTTACCACTCTTTATAGAATTTGAAACATCAATAAATTTAAGAAAAAAGTCTTAGCTTGACTGTTAATAGGAAAATTAATTAAAGTCCTATTTTTTCATATGTCCAATTGTCTCAAATATTCAAGCATCTATATTTACTCCATGTCTTCTTATGTTTCTTTAGCATCTTATTAATTTTAATAACTTTTTCTTTAAGTAACCATGTTCTTAATTCATGCATTATTGATGGAGTAAAATTAGGTCCAACGTTTGCAATTGTTTCAAACATAGAATATAATATTGGTCATTCAGAATATTAAAGGTCATTTTGAGTAGCAAAATCTTCCAATTGCCCTACATATTTCTTTTCTTTTATCTTTATTCCACTTGGAATTTAGAGTGGAATTCTTAGCTTATGTTGTGGTAAGCAAATCTATTGAACCTCTAACTACATGTGCCATTTGAGAAAACTTCAGTAATTATGAACTAATTGTATTTTGACCTTAAGAAATACTTTTTGCAGTACTTCTAATGTCAGTTAATACACTGTCATGTTGTATTTTGACTTTTGCATCTTTTTCTAATGTTTCTTTCATTTCTCTTAAGGTTCAATAGGTGTTTAAGTGTTATTTAATGCACTTGTGTGTGTCAATAAGATGTTTCCTAATCATGTTTATTGTTCCACTACACACAACACTTACATCTAACATATTTTTCATTGGGAGTGCATATTATATATTATCATGTAAAGTATTTATTAGTGGGACTTCTATCGACACAATTCATTCCTTCTATTACAAATTAATTATTAACACTGCACATCAAAATTAAAGATAATATATGATCAAAATTAATGCCAAAATATATAGTCAAAATGATCTAGATGCAACTTTCACTTTAACTACAGCGCAATCCACACATTAATTCCAATATAAAACTCATGTGCTCATGTTTATATTGCTGCAAAATTATGGGCCTTATTGATAATGGTTTGGATCGTACTATGGGTGCGAAACTGCAAGCTTTGTAGCAGTGGGAGGGAAGTCAGGATTGTGCGAAAGTGACGGTGTTGTCTTCTTTTTTGGGTCTCATGTGGCTTTCGTAGTCATATGGAGCTTCCAAAAAGGTTACAGTACCTCTAAACCCTAGAGAAAACACACCCATCCCTTTCAGGTCTAGCATGGTCACGCTAGGTCTGGGGCGTGACCACACCTTGAATAGATCCATGGATTTTGTCCACAGATTCTCATCCTGACCATCCATTTGATCGAACAACTGAAAACATCCACTATTCTTCGATGGTTGCGAAAATCACCGGAGTAATTCGGGCCATCTATCTCTAATTTGATTGATGGCCTAAGAAAGCCACCCTGCCTATAAAAGGCAGATTTTCATGTCTGTAATGAGGTTGTGTGGGTGTGCTCAGTGTGTGTGTGGTTGGTATGATGTGCTTGCTCGGAGGAAGCGATCAGAAGAAGTGAAGGAATTTAGTGGTTATGCATTCTCCGGTCAACCGCCGCTTTGTAAGTATTTTCCCCCTTACCTTTTCCTTTTAAGTTAAGTGCTTAACTTAAGCATTTAATTTTAGCTTTTTAAAAATCTTGTTTAGGTTAACTCAATAGCCTTAGATTAGGATTGGGTTTGGGTTTGATTCAGGTCAACCCGAAACCCACTTAATCCTAATCCCTATAAAAGTCTAGCCCAAACCTAAACCTAACCCAAGTCTGGCCCAATCTTGACTCGACCTAACTTAAACCCAACCCAGATCAGGTTTAGTCCAACCCTAAAACCCAACATAGGTCAGAGCCAACCTAGACTAGATCCAACTCAGGTCTAACCCAATTTGACCCAAATTAGACCCGACTAAGCTCAGGTCTAGCCCAAATTGACTCAAACCCTAACCTAGCCTTGGTCTGACCGAATCTCTATCTTACCCAAAGTAGACCCAACCCAGCTTAGGGCTAGCCCAATCTGACCCAAATGACCTAAAACACCTCAAAACTATCCATATGACCCAAAACACTCTGAAATTACCCAAATGACCTAGAACACCTCGAAAGTACCCAAATGACTCAAAACACACCGAAACTACCCAAATGACCTAGAACACCCCAACAAATCTACCCAGGTCAGTCCAATTCAAACTTTAACCTACCCGGGTCAATCTATGTGAACCTGGGTTAACAAAAATCAAATCCAAACCTACCCTGGTCAACCTAAGTTAACCTGATTTTGACCTCATTTTTGGTGTGATCTAATTCCTCTTATAGACCTTAGGATCTAGCCATAAGGTTTCCTTCTTAACTTTCCTAGAAGGCTAGTGGTGGAGCCCATACCAATTACAAAATCAAGTGATACACCAAAAACATATGCATTTTTAGACCCATATTTTATACTTATTTTTGGTGATATTGCACCTTAATGGAACTTAATGGAATGACCCATATTTTATACTTATTTTTGGTGATATTGCACCTTAATGGAATGTATTTTGATGTTTTCTTGCAGGTGGTTGATTTTTAGGAATTAAAGTAAAAATAAATAAAAAAATGATGTAATTTGGAGTTAAAATGATGTTTTTAAAAAAGTACTCAACGCCGGTCGCGCTAAGGGCAGTGCCGACAGTGCAGAATAACATAACAGCTAAAATTTTTACTCAGCACCGATGGAGTCAGAACTAGCGCTGATGGCGCCAAAGGCCGTTCAACCCCTGTTTCTAGAAGGTTCAATGTATTTGGACAATTTTTGAAGAGATTTTGGAGGCACCTCTTGGAGAACCAACCTTAGGCTTTATATGGGGTCGAAATTCATTAGAAAAGTGACTCCTTTTTGCTCCAAGGCATTCCTCCATGCTCCATTTTTTCCATTCTTCATAATCCATGTTCATTTCACCACCATATTAGAGTCCATTAGTGATTTTTCTTTTGTAATTTAGAGTTTGTGTGGTGAGATTTAGTGTGAAACTTTTTGTAAGAGTGTTGGAGAAGGAGAAAAGTGAGAGATATCTTCTTCCTGCATTTCTAAGGAAAGGCTACAAGGGATTTGCTTTAAGAAAGAGTTTCACATAAGTTTTGTTAGTTTATTAGTGTTGTATGAACTTTCTTTTATATATGAAATTTGTGTTTTGTCGTGTCTTTCTCATTAAGCCTGTGTAGTTCACTCTATCGTTCTCCCTACTCTGAGATATGGTGAAATGAAGAGATAATTTGATGTGCCAATATTAAAATATAAAATAAATTGTGATGATTTTTCAACTCTGAACTTAATTTACATTTGGCAAATTGAATTATTAAAATATGTTGTTAAACATATGATACAGGAAATGAAGTATGACTTCTACAACAGAGTGAGGATCACATTTGATTTCAAGGAGTAGAAATTCGTTCATGAAATTAAGTGCAAATACATAAATAAATATTCTGCAAATAAATAGGAAAATATTCTTTGTTGGGTGTAAAATTAGAGAATCTTTAGGGTGACAGACTAAAATTTTAATTTGATCTTAGTTAAAGACGAAAGCGAGAGTTAGTCTTCAGGTGAAGGGAAGTGGGAGCTCTGCAGTGGGAGCCGGTATCCTCCTTGCCTAGCCACAGATTTAGGGACTAAACCTAGGATTAGCCAATGATTTTCTATGCATTGTATCAGGTTAGAGAATTATAATAGCTCCTATTTGGCACAATACATATTATAAACATTTTTCTCATCTCGTTTCACCAGAACGTTATTGTACTGGGAAGTATGCTTTTTTACATAAGAAATCTTCATTACATAAATATAGTTAGTAGATTAGTATTTACTTTTTAAACTTTGCTTTTTTGTTTTGAAAATAGTTAAGTACTTTATTTTTTATAATATCTCAACATTTGAAATTAGTGATAGTGATTTCATTTGATTTTCTGTAAATTTCTTAGTAAAACTTAATTTGCCAATTTACACCTTTTCTGTGGGATCGATATTTGGGGCTTAAATAGAAAGTCTTTTATTACTTGATAAAAATACATATACTTGCGTAGAATCTCATTAATGTTTTCCTATAATTATATATATTTTAAACAATTTACTTTTCATATAAGGATCAAGTTTTTGGCACTATAGTGGTATCAACTTCATAAATTCAAACATATAAAAATCAGGATCAAGTTCTTGGCGTCGTTGCGTGGAGAAGGTAATGGTTAAATTTAGGTAAATTAAATTGTTTTTATAAATTAGGAAAGTTAGAGATAATATATATACTATAAAAATATATATAAATAAAAAATATATATAAAAAAAATAAAAGATCCAAAAAAAGAATTTTACTTTGCTTACTTTATTTATTTATGAGAAATATTGGATCTGAAGGCATAATACCTTATGTTTCAGAGTTAGAACATACTATTAGGAAAATTCAAAAAAAATAAAGAGAAATTAAAAATTTAAAAGAAATGGCAAATAACTTAGAAAATCCAATAAATGAGAATCGTCAAAGACCTTTAAAAGATTATGCGAATCCGACAGCAGATGAACTTCACTTGACTATTCAAAATCCTGATATTCCTGCTAATTCATTTGAGCTTAAACTTGTTATTATCCAAATGGAACAAAATAATCAGTTTAGAGGATCACCTACTAAAAATCCTAACTTACATCTTGCTATTTTTCTTGAGATTTGTGCTACATTTAAATATGACGGAGTGTCAATGATGCTGTTAGGCTTAGACTTTTTCCTTTTTTATTAAGGAATAAAGCCAAGGCTTAGTTAAATCTATTAGAACTTGGGGAGAATTATCACAAAAATTCTTGGCTAAATATTTTCCACCCTTATTTTCCACTAAGCTTAGAAATGATATTACATCTTTTAGTCAATTTGAAGGGGAATCAATATATGAAGCGGAAAGATTTAAGGATCTTCTTAGAAAATGTGCCCACCATGCTTTGCCATATTGGTTAATAATTCAAACCTTTTACAATGGATTAGTAGGATCACTAAGATCAATTATAGATGCTGCTGTGGGTGGATCATTAATGTCAAAACCTTTTGATGAAGCATATCCTTTAATTGAAGAAATGACTACTAATAATTTTCAATGGCCCCTCTGAAAGTTAAATCCTAAGAGAGTAGTCAGTATTCATGATTCTGATGTAATGTCTATTTTGGCATCTCAAATTGCTGCATTTTTAAAAAGATTGATCAAATAGGAGTGAACTATTCTCAAATACCCCCACTAATAAAGGAAAATTTACTAGGACAGATTATTGATACTCAACCATCTTATGAAACTTTAAACGCTATAAATAATTGAAATAACAATCCATATTCTAACTATTTTAACTCTGGATGGAAAAATCACCCTAATTTTAGCTGATATAATTATAACAATCCAGTGAATCCATTTGAAAATCTGAACAATCAAGGAAATCCTAATTTTTGACCTTATTATCCTCTTGGATTTAACTCCAATCCTAACCCAGAAGTTAAGGAAAAGAAGTTGACGATGGAAGAAGTGATTTTGAATATGGGAAATCAAATACAAAATTAAGGGGCTGCTATTAGAAATATTGAAAATCAATTAGGACATATTGCTACTGTACTTAGTAACAGACCTTCTGAAATTCTTCCGAGTATTGTGGAAGTTAATCTAAAAGATCAAAATAAAGAGCAAATTAAATCTACTCAATTATGAAGTGGAAAAGAAGTTGAAACAAGAATCCAAAGAGAAATTGAAATTGATTTTTAAATAAAGAGCAAAATATAAAATTTAAATATTAAGCACCATCTCATGAAAACCATAGAGCTTATTTTCCTTAGAGCTTATTTTCATCATAAAAATTTAAATATTAAGCACCATCTCATGAAAATTTAAGGGCTTATTTTTGAAGTGATTAAGCAGGTCCTCTAATTATTTCATGATCGGAGGACGCCTCTAATCTTAAAAGCCCTAATTTTCAATAATATTCACCTCTATTTTATTAAAATAATTATAAAAAATTAAATAAAAATAAAAAACTATTAGGTAAGTTAATTAAGGTAAGAGGCACTTAAAAAAATAAAAATGAAATTTAAAATTAAAAATGTAATATCTATGTATTTTTTTATTAAAAAATAATTAAAGATTTATAAAAATTTCTATATAATTCAAATTGTCACAAAATCTTCTCTGAGTAAGAACAATGACATGTGGATATTTTTTTGGGTGCCTAGACACCCAAAACAGGCTAAAATATGTTGTTCCTGAGAGCTTGGCGCCTAAGCGCAATTGTTCGGATGCCAAGGTCCCATAGGCAAGAGCCTTGTGATCCCAAAAATTATAGTTGTGTAAAATTAATAAAATTGACTCCGCTTTGCAGCAACGCCAAAAACTTGGTTCGCTATTTTATGAATAAGAAATTGAAGCAATTTATGTTGGGATTCTACGCAAGTATACGTATCGTTATCAAGTAATGCAGGACTTTCTACTTAAGCCTCAAATATCGATCCCACGAGGAATGTTTAAATTTGAAATTGAAATTTAAATTAGGAAATTCACAACAATAAAAAAAATCTACTACACTAATTTTGAATATTTCAGGTACTATCAGAACTAAATTATCAACTACTAGCAAAACTGTAAAGCAGAGCTAAACAATAACTACCAAACTATATTTTTGTCATGAAGTTATCTAATATGAGAAAGTATTTTCCCACTACAATGAATTTATGATTAAATGAAAGAGATAATGGTTTGAATTTGTATTGTGCCAAATAGGAGCAGTTTTAATTCACTACCTTTAGTCAAGTGTAATAGAGAATCGTT
>NW_018165457.1:93120-97869 GCF_001263595.1 Phalaenopsis equestris | reverse complement strand
AAGGCTAACTCTCGCTTTAGTTTTTAAACACTAAGACCAAATTGGGGATTTTAGTCTGTCACCCTAAAATCTCCAATTCTTTGTCGCCCAATAATAATTTCCCTATTTATTTGCATCCAATTCCATGATGAAACACTCCTTCATGGAATCAAATGTGATTCTTACTTTATTGTAAAACTCATACTCCATTTCCCGGATAGCATGTTTCACAATAGATGTTAAAATTTCAATTGGCCAAATCAAAAAGTAAATTAAAAACGGAGTAAAAAATCTTCACAATTTATTTTATATTTTAAAATTGGCAGATCTAAATTTTCTCTTCATTTCACCATATCTCAGAGTAGGGAGAAAGACAAAGAACACTACTCAGACCTCATGAGAAAGATACGGCAAAATACAAATTTCATGAATAAAAGAAAGTTTGTACAACAATAATAAATAAACACTAATTATTTTTAACTCTTCCTCAAAGCAAATGCCTAATAGCCTCTCTTGGGCTCTTTCTCTGTTTACATGATTTTTGATTTTCTCTGCAAAGATACAGGGAAGAAAAAATCTCTCACTTCTCTCCCTCTCTAACAACTCGTAGGAGAAATAACACTTAGACTCACCACACTAAACAATACACACAATGGAACACTCTAGAAAACTCAATAACACATTCTCCCCCCTCCCTCTTTTCTGATCAATTTTCTCTCTAAATAAGCATAATGTCGGTTTTCCGATAGGTGAATCTAATAACATTTCAAAAAGCATCCATATTCATTAAATCTTCTAGAAATTTGCCCAGCATCAACATTGGCACCGTCGGCGCCTGTGGTCTGAATTATTTCTTGTGCTCTCTGTCAAATGGCCCCATCGGTGCCCAGTTTAGCGTCATCGACACCTCTGCTGTTCAGGACTCCTCCTTTATGCTGGTGCCGTCACCGCTGAGTTTTTCTTCCAAAATGCCATTTTGGCTCCGAATTCCATCCTTTTTGCTTCAAGTACTAAAAACATCAACCTACTATAAAATATGAAAAATACATTCCTTTAGAGCGCAATATCACCAAAAATGAGTATAAAATTTAGGTTTAAATATGCATATATTTTTTGGTGCATCAACTTAGCACCCAAAACTCGCCGCCTATGCACCATCGTTATTCTAATTGCAATTTTAGTCCATTTTGAAGTTGTTTTGACGTTATTTTGAGCCATTTTACTTGAGAACTTGAGAGGCGGGTGGCTAATCCCCATTTTACCTTCGTTTAGAAGGATCCAAGTTCCCTTTTTGGGGTTTCTTGGTCATTTAATGGGGGAGTTGAGCTTAATATATCACCCCCTCCCAATTTTTTCTAGCTTCTGTTTTGGCGTGAAGAGGGCTTCAGCTCTGCCCCTCTCCTTCTCCTTTTTCCTCATCAACTAGGGTTGTGGTAAAGCACTTAAATAAGAGTTTTTGGAGGTCTTGGAGAGCATTTGGAGGTACATTGGAAAGGCTTCTTGGAAGGAAAGCAATGAGGATGAGTTCTCTTTTTGTCAATTATCTTCTTCTTCTTTCTCCTCACCTTCTTCATCTTCTTCCACATTTTGTGAGGATGTGTGAGGGTTTTTTTGAGGAGGAGCTTGCAAACAAGTCATCACTCTCCAACTTTAGAGGATAGCTTTATCTTTGCATGGGGAAGAATCACTGAAATTTCACTGGAGCACTGTCGGAATCTACCGAAACATGGGATTCTCTTATAGTGTTAAATGATCTTCCTTCTGCATGAAGAAACATGTCTGTAACCAACAAAGTGGTGAAATTTTCTCAATTCCTTAGTTAGCCCTAAGTTTAATTTGGTATATACACGTAGGTTCGATCACCAGGTTGGGGTGGATGTGCCAACTGATGTTTGTCGGCACAGTCACGCTAACTATGTGATGGATTGTTGATTTTTCTAGAGGAAGCCCTAGGTTAGGAATCCCATGCATCAAACATTCCTATTTAAAGCTAGGTGATTCCCAATTTAGTGAGCCTTAGGCCTTAATCCCGTCGGTTGGAATCCAAATTTCCCATGGCTTTGGCACTCCCACTTTCCTTAAAGAAGTTGGTTGAGTTCAATCTTAAAGGATGGAAAAAGCTTTGTGGTTAGTCCATCCTACAAAACTATGGGTGTTCCTATAGTAGAGAAAGCTTTGTAGCCAGTCTTCCCTACAAAAAGTGGAAGGGTTCCCCTATGAAAGCTTTGTAGTCAGTCTTCCCTACAAAAAGTGGAAGAGTTCCCCTATGAAAAATCAAAGGGGTGCCCTCCACATTGCCACACCAAAGTCAGAGGTCGCGAATCCAAGAGCGTCATCCCTTGGTGCCTACGTGAGGTCCTTAGGATGAGTTCGATGTGTCGTCAAGCATGTTGGTTATCATTGCATATGCATGGCCATTCATAGCATCTTTGATGTGTGGATCATATTGCATGTTGTATGCATGATCCTTTGAGCACTTTAGGTCGATCAGCTGCCCTAGGCCGATCCCCAATCTTTTATTTGGTTGAATCAGCCATCCCGAGCCGACCACCAGATCTTTTTGGTTTGATCAACCACTAAGTTTTGATCACCCGTTTTGGGTTTGATTAATCATCCTGAGAAAATCATTTTATCTTTTGGGTTTGATCAATCGCTAAATGTTGATCCCCCACTTGGGTTAGATCAGTTACCTAGAGCCGATCACCCTATCCTTTAGGTTTTATCGACCAATAAGTTTCAATTATCCATCTTGGTTTGCATTGTATGCATCAGACCAATCACCCTATCCTTTTGGTTTGATCGATCACTATGTGTCAATCAACCATCTTTGGTTGGATTGGTTGCCTAAGGACGATAACCCTATCCTTCAGGTTTAATTGAGTGCTTCATGTTGATCACCTGTTTTGGGTCCGATCGGCTATCCCAAGCAGATCACCCTATCTTTTGGGTTTGATCAACTGTTACGTGTCAACCACCCAGCTTGTGTTCAATCGGCCTTCTTTAGCCTATCACCCTATCTTTTAGGTTTGATCGATTGCTACGTGTCGATCACCAACTTTGCGATTAATTGACCATCCTGAGCAGATCACCCATCCTTTTGGTTCAGATTGATACTCCGAATCAATCCAGACCCTTCTTCAATTTGATCAGCCACCATAGCTAAGTCGACCAACCACTTGCATGTTGTTCATGTGCATGTGCATGCTTGCATGCTTACATGTCACATTGTACCCTATATATATTTGCTTGCATGATCATTATGATTTGCCTGAATTGCACATTCCTTTTGTTTGGGTCGCTACTGTTACAGTGTGCCCACCACCGGGTCACTGCCTCCTCAACATACTCTTTTGTTTGGGTTGCTGCCACCACGGAGTGCCCACCTTCGGGTCACTACCTACTCGACATACCCTTTAGTTCGGGCCGCTGCTACCATGGTATGCCCACCTCTGGGTCACTACCTCCTCAACATAACCTCTTGTCTAGGCTGCTATTACCATGACATGCCCACTTCCGGGTCACTATCCCCTTGGCATACTCTTTCGTTTGGGTCGCTATTTCCACAACATGCCCACCTCCAGTTCACTGTCTCCTTGGCATACCCTTTTGTTTGGGTCACTGCCGCCACAGTATGCCCACCTTTGACTCACTGCCTCCTCGACATACAATTTTGTTTGTGTCATTATCGCCACAACATACCCACTTTTGGGTCACTGCCCCCTCAACATACCCTTTTGTTCAGGCAGCTTTCGCCATGGCATGCCCACCTCTGGGTCACTGCATCCTCGACATACCCTTTTGTTTGAGCTGTTGTCTCCATGGGATGCCAACCTCTGGGTGACTTCCTCCTCGATAAATTATTCTATTTAGGCTACTACCATCACAACATGACCACCTCCGAGTGACTGCCTCCTCGACATACCCTTTTTTTTGGGCCACTACCGCCATGGTATGTCGCCTCTGAGTCATGACCAAAGGAAAATATGTTGAGATTTTCATACCTACTTTATACTTTTTTTTAATGATATTACACTTTAAAGAAAAGTATTTTTGATGTTTTGTTGCAGGAATGATAAATTACTCATCTGAGTAAAAAGATGCAAAAAGGAGCGAATTTAGAGCGAAAAGAGCCAAAATGTGGAGATTTGAACTAGGCCGCCAATGGCGCCCTCGACCCCACCGCGAGGCTACAGGACAGAATTCTCTAGAAGCCCGCCGACAGCGCCCTCGAGGCCGCTGATGGCGAGATCGACGGTTATTCCTACTAAAGCTTTGGATAAGGCCAAATTTTGGGGGAATGCTTAGGCAACTCTTGGGAAAGCTCGTCCATAACTTTAAAAAAAGATTTTGGCCGAAAATTGAGAAGATTCTAGAGGTCCTAGAGGTTAGAGAGGTTCCATTAGTGTATAGACTTTCCAATAGAGTGTAACAATTGTGAGAAATTCTTCGAGAGATTGTAAGAGTGGAGGGAAAGTGAGAGATTTCTTCCTCCTTGCTACTTCGAAGAGGAATTCTGTATGCTGTAAAGAAAGAAAGAGATTCAGAGGAACTTCAAAGAGTGTTCTTGGGGAGAAATTAGAGATAAGTTATTTACTTATTATATTTTGTATGACATTGATTTTATATATGAATTCTGAGTTTTGTTGTGTTTTCCCCCTGAGATATAAGCAGTTTTCTCCGTCTTTCTCCTTGTCTTGAGATTTGTGAAATGGTGATTTGAATTGGTGAAGCCATGAAAATGTTTAAAAAATTGTGATGATCTTTTCACTT
>NW_018165457.1:92086-93084 GCF_001263595.1 Phalaenopsis equestris | reverse complement strand
AGATTTGTGAAATTGTGATTTGAATTGGTGAAGTCATGAAACTGTTTAAGAAATGGTGATGATCTTTTCACTTCGATCTTAATTTACTTTCAATCTGGCCAATTGATTTGTTAAAATATGTTGAGTTTTACAACTAAAGTGAAGATTACATCTAAGATTCAGGGAGGTCAAAGCCCTTGGAAGTTGGGTGCAAATAAATAGGAAAATATTATTATCGGGCGTAGAATTGGAGATTTTAGAGTTATAGACTAAAATCCCCAATTTGGTCCTATCCTTTGGGTGTTGAAGTGTATATGTTAGCCTTCAGGTAAGGAGAACGTGGGAGCTCCGAAGTGAGAACCGGTATCCTCCCAGCCTAACCGCAGATTTAATAAACAAGCATAGGATTAGTCAAAGTTCTTTATGCCTGGACCAAAGGGTAAAGAATTGGTATGCTCCTATTTTGCATAATATAAATTGAACTAATTCACTTTATACATTCACTATAATTTCTTGATAAGGAGAAGGATGCCTTCTTATATATTGAATATCATAATTAAACCTTCCTTAGTATCATTAGTTATTTAATAGTTATTAAAATTATCTATTTATTTCAATTGCATATTAGTGATAGATAAGCAATTTGAACTTCGTTGTTGTGATTAAAGTATTGCTTTTCTAAAATCTTAGTTCACAGTTCTAAACCACACTCTGTGGGATCGATATCTAGGACTCCATTAGAGCCCTATATTACTTGAGCGATATGTATACTTACGTTGATAAGTGTGACTTTATAATTATTAAATATTTATTACGTCCATATTTATCTTGTATTTTTAAGCATATATAAAGTCATCAGTCAAGTTTTTGGCGCCGTTGTCAGGGAGTGGTTGAGTGAGTGAGTCAAATCACGATTAGAGTAACGGACAAATTAGGATTATTAGAAAATTTTTACTTAAATTACAACTTATTTTTATATTTATATTTAATTAATTATATTACTGAGTACTGATTTCAAA
>NW_018165457.1:91701-92076 GCF_001263595.1 Phalaenopsis equestris | reverse complement strand
GGAATAGAGAATGAACACCAACCTAGACCCCTAAGAGATTATGCAAATCCTACAGCAGATGAAATTCACTTATTTATCCAAAATCCTAATGTAGCTGCTAATTCATTTGAGCTTAAACCTCCTATTATGCAAATGATACAAAACAATCAATTCAGAGGTATAGATGTTGCAGCTGGTGGTTCTTTAATGTCAAAACCTTTTGATGAGGCTTATTCATTAATAGAAGAGATGGCTACTAAGAATTTTCAATGGCCCTCTGAGCGGGTAAATCCTAAAAGAGTAGCTAGTATCCATGATTTTGATGCAATATCTATGTTAGCTTCAAAGATTGTTGCAATATCAAAGAAATTAGATCATTATGGGATGAATTATTCT
>NW_018165457.1:88361-89216 GCF_001263595.1 Phalaenopsis equestris | reverse complement strand
CTTCGATCTGTATGCACAAAATTATATTAGATGAACAATATAAACCAAGAGTTGATCCACAAAGGAGATTAAATCTGATGATGAAAGAAGTTGTTAAGAAGGAAATTTTGAAATGATTAGATACTGGAATTATATATCCTATTTCAGATAGTGCGTGGGTAACTCCAATTCATTGTGCTCCTAAGAAAGGAGGAGTGACTGTTGAAACAAAAGAAAATAATGAATAAATACTATCAGACAAGTTACTGGGTGGCTTATTTGCATTGATTATAGAAAATTAAACACTGCCACCAGGAAAGATCACTACCCTTTACCCTTTTTAGATCAAATAATGGATAGACTTGTTGGGCACAAATATTTTTGTTTTTTAGATGGATATATCGGTTATCATCAAATTCCTATTGCTCCTGAGGATCAAGAAAATATAACATTTACTAGTTCTTTCGGAACTTTTGCTTTTCGAAGAATGCCTTTCGGATTATGTAAAGCACCTTCAACATTCCAGAGATATATGATGTCCATATTTAGTACGTTAATTGATGATGGATTGGAAGTATTTATGGATGATTTCTTTGTATTTGGAACATCATTTGACGCATGCTTAAATTACCTTAAAAAAGTTTTTGAGTTATGCGAAAGAAATAATTAGGTTCTGAATTGGGAGAAATGTCGATTTATGGTTGTAGGAGGAATTATGTTAGGGCATAAAATTTTGGAAGATGGTATGCAAGCAGACCTTGCAAAAATTCAAGTTATATCTAAACTAACACCTCCTACTAATGTAAGAGAGGTTAGGAGTTTTCTTGGACATGTTGGATTTTACAGGCATTTTATTAAAGATTTTTTAAAAATTAC
>NW_018165457.1:84794-86509 GCF_001263595.1 Phalaenopsis equestris | reverse complement strand
TAGTAGAATAGATTGGTCCACTAGATTGGATACTGCATTATGGGCTTACAGGACTACTTATAAAACTCCTATTGGAATGACTCCTTACAAAATGATTTTTGGAAAGACTTTTCTCTTACCAGTAGAATTGGAGCATAAAGCATATTGGGCAATTAAAGAATTTAATTATAATTTAAAAGGTGCTGGTAAGAAGAGATTGTTACAACTAAATAAATTGGAAGAATTAAGAAATAAGTCTTATGATAACGACAAAATTTATAAGGAGAAACTAAAGTTATGGCATGACCAGAAGATTAACCAGAAGAACTTTGAACCAGGATAAGAAGTTTTGTTTTACTACACTAGGCTGTAATTATTCCCTAGGAAATTGAAGTCTCGTTGGTTATGACCCTTTACTGTGACTCAAGTTTATACTTACCGAGCTGTTGAGATCGAAGATCAGAAGACTGGAAATAAATTTAAAGTAAATGGACACAGATTAAAACCATAATTTGAGGGTAAAAGACCAAATTTTAAAGAGATTTTAATGATAAATCAACCTGAATTACACCTGAATAGGTCGGGCTGACGACGTTAAACCAAGAGCTTTATGAGAGGCAACCCATTTTTATCTTTATTTTTATCTCGATTATAGTAGTATTTATTTAAAATTATTGTTAGTTTGTGGTAGTATTGAACTCTACTACTCTTATTTACCCTTGAAACATCTTAAAAAATGGATCCATGAAAAAAAATTGGAACGCATTCGGACCAGAGAGAAATTGTGCAAATTTTTCCTTGGGCGCCGATGGCGGGTTTTTCCCGATTCCCGAGATACCAGAAAAAATTAATACAGAGGCACACCGATGGAGCCATCGACCCCATCGACGGCAAGACCGAACACCGGTGACGAGACCGGCGAATTGACGGTTATGTGGGTTCAAATGGTGGTTTTTGGCAGTTTTTGGGCGGGAATTGTCTTTTTAAACTCAAAAATTTGATTTCTAGTTCATATTTTTCCTCCAAAAATGAAGTAAAACCCCACCAATTTCATTCCTATGGCGTCCAATTCCCCTGATAATCCCAGAATGCGAGTTTTCAATCAGCGAAAGTTTATTAGTGCGGAACCGCAGCGAATCTTCAACAAGTTGCTGACGAAGAAAAGATTAATCAAAGAACGAGGATTTGTGAATTGTGGATTGAATAATCCTACAATAGATATTGAAGAAACGATAGTGCAATGAAGATGGGAAGTGAGTGCTACACTACTACCGCTGTGGTGGTTCTAGTGGTAAAAGAATTTTATGCAAATTTACATGAAATCAACCAAAGATTTGTTTATGTGCGAGGAAGATGGATCACTTTTACTTCTGCACGAATCAATGAATTATAAATGATAGAAAATGTTCTTGTCTGCCACTATTCCAATTTCATCCCAACGAGAAACCAAATGAATGAGATTTACCAATATTTAACGGACGAAACTGACGACTAGGAAACAAGAGAAAACATGTATGTTAGTATTTCTGCAACACTCATGAATCCCGTTTTGAAACATTGGCACTTTTTTATTTCTGTGAAACTGTTACCAACAATGAAGATCGGTAATGTTTCTAAAGAAAGTGCCATTTTGAATTATTGCATCCAAAGGGGACTGCCGATCAATATTGGATCTATAATTGTGAAGTCAGTTTTGGGCCTGATCGTTCATGGATCAACTTATGGGCTTGGACACC
>NW_018165457.1:82890-84278 GCF_001263595.1 Phalaenopsis equestris | reverse complement strand
TATAGTTGAGACTAAGCATAGGATGTTTTGTTTTCAGCATTTTGAGTATTGTGGCTTGGATTGTGACGTTGAATTAATGTATTGAGGTTGTGAAAATTTCAAACTTAGGTGTGTTATGTAACGTACATTATACCCCTTGGAATTTATATATAAATGTGATGTTTTGTTTTGTGAAAATTTATATGTGCTAAGTACATCATTTAGTCACTTAAAATTATGTCTATAATGATTAAACGGATGTCGTTTAGGCTTGGAATTGATCAAAATCGCAAAAATCTTGAATTTGGACAAAATCAATAGAACCTGCCGACGACGCCCTCCACGCCGCCGACGGCGAGATTTTCCCGAGACTTAGAATTTAATTACAATAGAGCACGCCGACACCGCCATCGACCCCACCAACGGCGCCGCCATCGACCCCAACACCGCCATCGACCCCACCAACGGCGAGCTCACGAAAAAAACCTTTAACCACGATTTTGACCAGTCAACCGCCACCATTCATCATCCCCTTCCTCCTAAAAATGTCATTTTCAACCTAGGGCTTGAAAGATCTTGGATTGGGAGGCAATTTCAAGGCTTTTTGACACCGGATTTGATCATCTTTAGGTAAGAGATTCACTCAAAGCTAAAAATATTTGATTTTCACCATGAATTTCTTCCACATTGAGGAGATCAGAATATTTTGAGAATGTGAAGAAAACTTAGGAAGAAATTCATGGATCTTAATGTTGAACTCTTAGAATTACTATTGGAAGCCATGATTTGCATATTTGAAGTAATTATTTTGGAAGCCATGATTTGCATATTTGAAGTAATTTTTTGAATTTTTCTATAATTTGATTAGATTGAAATGGTTGTACAACAAAAGAGAAGAGTTGAGTTCGACGAGTTTTGCTTCATCAATGCGATGGCTCAAACAAGATTTACTTCCATATTTAAAGGAAAGAAGTGCATACAAGATCGAGTTTTTAAAAGTCCGAGAGGAGAAATCGAACGAGTTATTGTCGAGCGGAGGTGGGAAAAATTTTGTTACACCACCAATAAAGTTGGTGCCAATGTTGTGAAGGAGTTCTACGCCAATGTGATCTATTCTGAAGATGGAATCGTTCAAGTGCGTGGATTTCCTATTGAGTTTACTGATGCCCGCATCAACACTTTTTACGAAGTCCCAGACTCTTATAGCTGCCACTATAAATCCCTTAGTACAATGGAAGATCCCCTTAATGATGTGATCAACTTTCTCACTGATGGGAAAGGAACATGGAAGATAAAGTAGCGAGAACGGGTAAATTTTTCTGCTTCCATGCTGAATGCCACCTCTAAGGCGTGGCACTATTTCATTTCCTCTACTCTGTTACCGACCTATCACCATAGTGAGGTAACTA
>NW_018165457.1:80779-82684 GCF_001263595.1 Phalaenopsis equestris | reverse complement strand
TTTTAAGACTTATGAATCTCATGAGAAATGGAGAACTGGGAGTAGAAGTCAAGAACCTTCTACTAGTAGAGATGTCCCCTCTACAAGTTATGACCTTCCACCTTCTAGTTCCCCTACCCTCTCTGATTTGATGAATGAGTTGACCATGCAGCGAAAGAACATAGAATTGATAAATGAAAGGATTGGAGGTTTACAACGTCGACACGACTATTATAGTGAATACCTGCAGAGGCATTCAAATTTTGAGGTAGCCTATTATGAAGCTTAGGCCCGACACTACAGAGGTGATCCTGATGTTACTTTTCCTGGGTGCCCTCGATATACTCAATATTATCCTAATCCACCTGCTGATCAAGGCGATGAAGATATAGGTTGGGATTTTGAGATTGAATGAAATCGATGTACTTATGTTTGTATTTTTATTTTATGTAATCTTTATTGTAATAGAAATGGATGTTTATGTATTTGGACTTTCATTTTTAGTATTACGTTTTACTTGGATAATTTTAATTTTTGTTATAAAGTTAGTGTTATAGTTAAATGTGCATGTGTAGTTTAATAGATATTGAGTAGAATTGTGGATTGTAATGTAATTTTTATTCCTCATTTTAGTTTTAATTCTTTAGTTTTGTGTTTGTGTTACGAAATGTTGTGCTTGTTTTAGTTTTATACTTATTTCAAAATTTCATTACCCAGAAATTTCTCTAATGATTTATATGTGTTTATATGTGTTATATGTGTAGAAAGCTTCTAATATTACAGAACAGGTGAAGTAAAAATTTGAGAAGGCGCCTGCAAAAATTTCAGAATGATTAAAATGCCTAAAACTTCACTGCAGTAGATCATAAATTTTATATAGTACTAAAATTACTGTATTAACTGTATTAATTCATATTTAAAAATGTAAGTTTGGGAGAGGGAAGAAAAAGATTAACTATTAAATATCCTCTATTTAAATATTTTCAAAAATTATTTATATGATTTTATGTAGTGAATTTAATTCAGATAACTATACTTTTGTAACCATTTAAATATTATGGTAGATTTAAAGAAATATTTCTGTAATGAAAATTAATTTTTGTAACTTAAGATATTTAGTATAAGAGAATAAGATTATAGTTAACTATTCAAAGTAAAGGAAACTATATTTTGAAGTATTAAGAATCTGGAAATTCATTTAAGAAGAAAAGATTGGGGCTTAATAATGTAAAAAATAGTAATCCTCACTTGAAAAAGGAAAAATAAAGGATGGAAAAAATCCCTGAAATGAAAAGAAAAATATATAGGATTGAAAAAAATCCAAATGAACAAGAAAAAAGAAAGAAAAAAATTATAAAAGTGAGGAGAAGCTTGAGGATATGCCTAATCAAAAATTGGCTAATCAAAAATTGGCGGGCGTCACTGGACCTACCTAAAATGAAAACTTAAATACATTCCTGAACTTATATTTATGGAATAGGTCTTTTACTAGTAGAGTTCTCATGAAGTTCCTATCTTTCGGATATTCTAAGTGACTTAATATTACAACATATAGTCATTTTTAAAATAAATAGAAGACTAGAACTCTTAAACTTGATGACTAGATAATCTTGTGGCTACAAAGTTAATTTAATTACTTGATTTCTTTCTGAAAATCTCACTATGTTATTTATTTAAGTAAAACTTATAGTATTTCTAAATTAAAACTTTACTGCGGTAGATCATAACTTTTATATAGTACTAAAATTACTTGAGGACAAGTAATAGTTAAGTTTGGGGGATTTTGACCAATGGAAAATATGTTGAGATTTTCATACCTATTCTATACTATTTTTAATGATATTGCACTTTAAATAAAGGTATTTTTGATGTTTTGTTGCAGGAATGATGAAATAGGGTCATTGGAGTAAAAAGATGCAAAAAGGA
>NW_018165457.1:51881-80379 GCF_001263595.1 Phalaenopsis equestris | reverse complement strand
TGTTGTAAAGAAAATGTTGTAAAGAAAATAAGAGATTCAGAGGAACTTCAAGGAGTGTTCTTAGGGAGAAAAGATAAGTTATTTACTTATTGTAGTTTGTATGACTTTAAATTTATATTAAAATTTCAAGTTTTTTTGTGTTTTCCCCATGAGATCTGAGTAGTTTTCTCTGTCTTTCTCCTTGTCTTGAGATTTGTGAAATGGTGATTTGAATTGGTGAAGCCATGAAAATATTTAAGAATTTGTGGTGATCTTTTCACTTTGATCTGAATTTACTATCAATCTGGCCAATTTTGTTGTTAAAATATGTTGAGTTTTACAACTAAAGTGAAGATTACATCCAAGATTCAGGGAGGTCAAAGCCCTTGGAAGTTGGGTGCAAATAAATAAGAAAATAATATTATTGGGTGTAGAATTGGAAATTTTAGAGTGACAGACTAAAATTGCCAATTCGGTCCTATCTTTTGAATGCTGAAGTGTAGATGTTAGCCCTCAATTGAGGGGAACGTGGGAGCTCCGAAGTGAGAGCCGGTATCCTCCCATCCTAGCCGTAGATTCAGTAAACAAGCATAGGATTAGTAAATGTTCTTTATGCATGGACCAAAGGGTAAAGAAAATGTATGCTTCTATTTCTTGACAAGGAGAATGATGCTTTCTTATATATTGAATGTCACAATTAAACGCTCCTTAGTATCATTAGTTTTTTAATAGTTATTAAAATTATCTATTTATTTTAATTGCCTATTAATGACAGATAAGCAAATTGAACTTCATTGTTGTGATTAAAGTATTGCTTTTCTAAAATCTTAGTTTGCAGTTCTAAACCACTCCTTGTGGGATCGATATCTAGGACTCAGTTAGAGCCCTGTATTACCTGAGCGATACGTATACTTGCGTTGATAAGTGTGACTTTATAATTATTGAATATTTATTACGTCCATATTTATCTTGTATTTTTAAGCATATATAAAGTCACCGGTCAAGTCACTACCTCCTTGACATATCATTTTGTCTGCCACGACATTCCTACCTTTAGGCTGCTGCTTCCATGACATGCTTACCTCCAACTCATTGACTCCTTGACATACCCAACTTTTGGGTTGCTACCTGCATGGTATGCCCATCCATTCTGAGTCATCGCCTCTATGACATACTCACCCTCACCACTTCAGTACAATCTTGTCACATGCTTTTTGCATGCGTTCATGTTTGCATGTGTGCTCGGTGAGTGCCTCTTAGGTAAGGTGTGAATCCTTTTTAAAGGTATTCTTTTACTAATGCAAACTCAATTTTAGCGAGTGTATGCTAGTAAAAGGGCACGCTGTGTCCCCAGGTAGGCGTAGTTCCTCTTCATAGGTAACATGTTTTACTGGAAAATTTCGTTAGTGTGTGTCGTGTTGCATGCAACATCCATACACTCATTTGTATGATATGTGCTTCACCCTTCCAGGCTCCCATTGTTGTTTCATACCTCAGTCAAACAATTACAAAGTAGTCTTCTTATTTACTTGTATGCTTAACCATTCGACTCGATGAAAGTCATACTTGTTAGGAGAGTGATCATTTTGTTGGTCATGATACTCAAACAAGCATTACTCGTGAGGATGAGCAATGCGAGTTTATATATCATAAGCATCTAATAGTATAGCTGTGCTAAGGTTTAAAGGGTTCTAACGTGCGTCATACGCATCATGGACCCACACTGTAGGTCCGCTATTTTAAAATTATAAAATGGATATTTTTACTTTTTATGTATTATCTGCCTTACTTTTAAAACTATATATGTTATGTCATATGTGAGAACACCTTTTTTAAATGTCGCCCCTCTCCTGTCGTGTGCTTTACATCCCTTAGATCTTTTAGAAGGAGCCGATGTGGCGAACCCATCAAAGTCATTTGGTAGTCGGAGACTTTATTCTATGCACTAAGGTTCCAAGTTAGAAAAAAATTTCGTTAAATAGTGTGTTAGGCTTAGATTTATACGGCTAGGTAGTCTTTTCATGTCTAGTTATAGTACTTTGTAAGATTGGTTCCTTGGCCAGATATCCTTTTTGCTTTGTTCTTTTGGTATTCTTGCAAGTTAGGGCACTTTTCTGCAAGGAGTCATGCCTTTATATGTGCACACACACAGGTAGTGATATGGGGAAGACGATTTCTGACCCTTTTTCTTGCAGGTCTTGCTCAGCTCCCCCACCAGGCACAACTCGTTATATGTTGCATGTTGTTGGCTTTCCTCCTAACGCTTGTTTTCATCCAGTTTAAGTCCTTTACATTTCCTATGTAATTATTAGAGTCCTAGGGGATTCTGTTGTAGAAATAAGATATAGGCACAGGTTTTGAGAGGTGTTTAGCCTGGGAACCACACGGAGGGGACTAGGAGGAGATGCTCGTGCCCTGTATCTTAATTATATATTTCATATTGATGTATATAATTAGGTCTGGGCATGTATATGCAGAGTCCGACCACCTTTTTCTTTTTTGGGATTTGTCACCAACGTGGTGGCACTTAGTCTTTTATATATTATTTATTTTGTTTCATACCTTATTGAATGAATGTATGATTGATTTGCTTAATTATTTATTTCTGTGGTTTGTTTGAGAATCACGATAAAATATAAGCTCTTTAGAACTTAATATAATAATTTTTTATATAAAATTCTAATAAAATAATCAAGATAAATGAATTTTAAGTATAAAAATATTAGGACTTTAAAAGCTATACTTTTACATTTTTGCATGGTCTTCGGGCCGGATTTTAATTGGCTGCATGCATGCCTATCACCTAGTAAAGTTAATAGGGAATCCACAATATTTAAGGAACAGTCTAGACAATTGCATTCATATTTACATGTCTCGAGGAGAAGTCCCTGCGCTTCTCCAACCAGATTGTCTCATCATACCCTTTTATATATAGGTGGTTGTCCAGTGCGCCTAGGGTATTAGAAGGCTTCCCAACTTAGACGGGGTGTAAGTTCTATTGTCAGATTGTTTTTACTTTGCAATTGAACCTTCACTTTCTCTCCTTTCCGGAGGCTTTTTCATTTTGGTAGGTGTGAGTCTCACCTCTTAGAGCTTCAACTTATAGTTATAGGATAGATTTTCATTCATTTAACCTTAGGGCTATCGAGGTTCCCAAGGACCACTCAATTCATGGATTGATGACCAGGGATCTCAGGACATGTTGGGTCAACTACCTTCACAATTAGGTAAACTTAGGATCATAGTAGTTGGGTATGACAGGTTCGTGGTACCCCAACCCAGCTACCTCTACCTTCTAAGATTACTGTAGTTTC
Source organism: Phalaenopsis equestris (assembly GCF_001263595.1). Lineage (NCBI taxonomy): Eukaryota > Viridiplantae > Streptophyta > Magnoliopsida > Asparagales > Orchidaceae > Phalaenopsis > Phalaenopsis equestris. Next base: position 77,086 of record NW_018165457.1, on the reverse strand, counting down.
CTTTTGTTGAACTCTTTTGAGCTATGTCACTCTTTTATTTTGTTGATATCACATTGATGACCTGATATTGATGAGTTATTGCCCGTTTGGGATACAACGATTTGTCATCTTCCTCTGTAACAAAGTTGTGCTTTGACGTGTTGGTATATCCCCATCAAGTTGATTTAGTTTATTCTGTGGACTCTATATGTCAATGAGCCACTACACATTTGAGATGTGAGAGACTCACTCTCTGCTTAATGGCTTACCGTGAGTTTTGAAGCATCAAGACTTTCTCATACGGAATAACCTTTATTTGGTAACATATTACGCCAGGTCAACGATAAAATAAGTGAAACTCCTTTTATTGAGAGTATTATTGGGTATCCCCCAAGATGTAATTAACCACGAAGAACAAGTTCCTCTAGGAGTGCTCTTGACCCCATAATAGGTACATACACCTAACTCTCTAATTATGGCTAATCTACATAGATACTCTATTGTGGATATTGGTCCAAAGTACCTCTGCCCGATCTTGTTTAGGCGTAGACACTTGAATTATCCTTGTGAGGTTTATTGCACATAGACTATCTACTTTTCTCTTTTCTATTGTTTGTCACTTTGTTGTATGTCCATTCTTAATTGGTTCCTCTCCTCTTCAAATCACTAATCTGATTCAGGATAGAGATTTTTTCAAATAAGGGAAGAATACGATGGTCGACAAGCTGATGACTCCATTTAAAAAAAAGGAAGCAAAAACACCCATTACAACATAAATATATATAAGAACTCTTCAAATGAGTTTATATTTAAATTCTCAAAACCAAACAAATGAAGTCAAAATCTATGAAGACTCTCAAAATAAATCAAACATTTCAAAAATAAAATCAATAACCCTAAACAACAAAATTAAAAATCTCTTCAAAAAGAAACTATTAAAATGAAAATTAAACCCTAAAAAATAAGACTTGAAACCTTTTTTGGTCTACAGGATGTTGTACGAGATTTCCCACATTATAAATAAAATTATGGAACTCATTGGTTAAGTTTAGTAAACTCATTTGGACTAAGTGAATCTGAAGAAATTAGTGGTGCCAAAATGAGGGAACCGTAGGATCTAAAGTCGGTGTCACCCTAATTAACTTTAACTCCCCCTCCCATAATAATTGAGTTTAAACTTTTCCTTTAAACCTTTAAACCTTTGACTTTAGGACTGCTACTTCATTAATTAGCTTGGAGCTAACTTTGTTGGCAACCTTCTATAGCATAAAGATCTATAACAGTATAAGGAGCTGTAGCAACAGATCTTTCCTTAGAATTAAACAATAAGCTATAAGATTTCGAGGTTGTCTGCATATTGTGACATAAATCCTCAACTCTTTCTTTAGGCCTATGCACAATTATGTTGTGCAATTTAAGCCCTACCTCGACCTACGATTCTGAGGTTCTCGTTTTTCATGACCTAAATCATCACATCTTCCAAGCTATTATGCGACTCTCTCACATGAATGTAAACCCTAATTAATAAAAAATGGTAGGATGAAGCATTCGATAATTCTCTTCGAAACTAAAGCCAAACCAAAGGATGGTTTGGGAATTCGCTGAGGTTCTCCTCAAGATCCATGACATACCCTAGTTCTTCTTCCTTTGGATTCCAAAATACAATATTCCAAATTTGAGTCATTCCCATTTCACACTACTTTGTTTGTTCTTTCGAAAAGTCCTATCCTTTAAAATTCTTAAAGACAATATCCCTTGATTTTTATCAAGAATTTTGTTAGGTGACTTTAGTTATCTAAGATGTAATTAACTATAGGGGCTTGCCCCTATAAGAAAATTTTAAGAACCCAACATAATATAAACCCTATTTAATTTTTTGTATTAAGTAGGGGAACTTGTCGGTCCACATTAAAAAAAATGATTTTTCGCAGACTTAAACGGATGTCATAAATTTTTTAGTTTATTTAATCAAGTCTCACTAATAAGTAATGTGTCTACCCTTCGGGATAGATGCATTTCTTGCATAATTAAAATCATTTATTTAAACTACTGAGGATATGAGATCGAGGTTTTCTGCCTAGGTCAATCGAAAATTTCCAAATTTAGCAACCAACAACTTCTGGCAACTCTGTTGGGGAGTATGTTTCTCTCTTCATTTAAATTAAGGAATCTTGTCTTCATGTATTGATAATGTGTTCATGTCCCTCATGGACCAAATTACCCTTCTTATGTTAGCATGCTTCACCCATTTCTTTCTTTCGTAAGTAAAGTCAACTCTTTTAGACTTCAGGACCGTCTGTTCAGTCGTCTTTGCACAGAGAGGTTCAGGAGTTCATTAAGACATTTTGTCTTGTGTGGGTCGGACCCCCAATAGGTATGTTGGTGGACTAGTTCCACCTAGGCATTGTGCATTGTGAAATCGGCCCCGCATTGGGTCCTAAACTTTACTTTTCTCTTTGTGTCCTGATCCTGGTTGAATATAGATGTGTAAAACTTACAAAGTTGACTCCGCTTTACAATGATGCCATAAATCTTGATGTGGTATTTTAGTAATAATAATGTTAAGAACTTATGATTGGAATTCTACACAAGTATACATATCGTTATCAAGTAATATAATACTTTCTGTTTAAGTCCTAAATATTGATCCCACGATAAATGTATAAATGTAAAATGATAAATTAACTAGGAAATTCACATAAATTAAAATAAATTACTGTCACTAACTTTGAATGTGTAAGATGCTAACAAAACTAAATTATTAACTACTAGCAAAACTTAAATGCAAAATTTAAAAATAGTAACTACGAAACTATGTTTATGTGACGAAGTTTTCCTATATGAAAAAGCATTTTTTCCTACTACAATGAGCTTTTTGGTGAAATCAGATGAGATAAATGGTTTAAATATGTATTGTGTCAAATAGAAGAAATTTTAATTATCTACCCTGATTCAGTGTTATAGAAAATCATTGGTTAATCTTAGGTTTAGTCCCTAAATCTGTGGCTATGCTAGGAAGATACGACTCCCACTGCAAAGCTCCCATCTTTAGAGCTCTCACTTCCCTTCCCTGAAGGCTAACTCTTGCTTTAGTTTATAAACACTAAGATCGATTTTAGTCTGTCACCCTAAAATATCCAATTCTTCACCTAATAATATATATTTTACACCAAACAAAGTAAATTTCCCTATTTATTTGCACTTAATTCCATGAACAAAATACCCCTTCATGGACTTAAATGTGATTCTCACTCTATTGTAGAACTCATACTCCATTTCGTGGATCATATGTTTGACAGCATATTTTAACAATTCAATTGATCAAATCAAAAAGTAAATTAAGTGCGGAGTTGAAATACAATCACAATTTATTTTAAATTTTAACATTGGCACATCCAAATTATCTCTTCATTTCACCATATCTCAGAGTATGGAGAAAGATAAAGGAATCTGCTCAGACTTAATGAGAAAGATACAATAAAAGAAAAATTTCATATTTAAAAGAAAGTTTGTACAATATAAAAAAAAAATAACACTTATCTGAAACTCTTTCTGAAAGAAAATCCCTTATAGTCTCTCTTAGAAAATGTAAGAAGAAGAAATCTCTCGCTTCACTTCCTCTCCAACACTTCTTAGAGAACAATTCACACTTAAACTCACCACAAAAACTCAAAACTATAAATATAATAACTAACTAATTGTGTAGAATGGCGTGGAATGTAGTTGTGCGAAGAGAAAAATTGAGTGAGTTGAAGAATGTGAAATGGTGCATGGGGGGCCTTTTCTGATCAAATTTCGGCCCTAAATATAGCCTAGGGTCGGTTCCCCAATAGGTGCATCCAAAAACTCTTCAAAAAGTGTCCAAATTCATTGAATCTTCTAGAAACAGAGCCTGTATTGACACTGGCATCATAGACGCCCATTCTGGTGCCAAAGGCCATTTAATTTAATTTGGCTTCTCTGTCAAATAGCGCCGCCAGCGCTGAATAATTTTCAAATTTCTCCATTTTGACTCTAAATTTCATCATTTTTGTTTCCTTTTTGTTCCAAGCCCTAAAAATCAACAACCTACAATAAAATATAAAAAAATATTTTTCATTAAAGTGCAATATCACAAAAAATAAGTATAAAATATGGGTCTAAAAATGCATATATTTTTGGTGTATCAAAATCCCCAAACATAAATGTTACTTGTCCTCAAGTAACTCTTTTACTACATAAAAATATGACTTATGGTAAAGATTTTAACTTCTAGATTTCCATACCTTAGTTCACTAAATATGATAGCATCTGTTAAGAAAAATTTAAAATAACTCCAGTTAACACTAAATCCAGTTAACTCCAGTTAACACTAAAGGTATAAGAATATCTAGCACTCAAGTCTAAGATTTTTGATTCTCTATTCTTTTCAAGGAAAATTGCAAATTATTCATATTAAAGCAACTTAGAGTATCCATACAAAAAAGAACTTCATGAAGATTTACTAATAAATATGCTAACACTAAAATATAAGTTTAGAAAATATAGTCAAGCTTTCATCTTTAAGTTGATTCAAGGGAAGCTAATTTTTAGTTAGGCATCTCCTCAAGCTTCTCCTCACATCTTTCTTCTTTTTTTTTCTTTTTTTCTTCTTTTCTGGATCACTTTCAATCCTTTTTCTTTTCTTTCTTTTCACTTTTTTTTCTTTTTCTTTTCAGGATCATTTTCAATCTTTTTTCCATTTTCAATCTTTTTTCTTTTCTTTTCTTTTCTTTTTTTTCTTTTTTATGTGAGGATTACTATATCTGGATAGCCTTTAATGATTTTGAACTTCACTATCTTCTTCATAAAGTTAAAACTTTTTCACATTCCTTCACTTTATAAATTTATATTAGCTTTAAAGATCTTTCAAAAAGTTTTAATCTTTTCTTCTTACATGAATCTCTAAGATTTTTAATACTTCAAAAATATAAATTTATTTACTTCAAATAGAAAAACATTGTCTTATTATATCATACCAAATATCTTAATCTCTAAAATTAACCTTTATTACTTAAAAATTTATACTTAAGTTTAATAACTTAAGAAAAATTTATACTTAAGTTTAATATATATTTAGAAACATAAATATAGTTATCTAAAGTTACCCTCTAATACCAAAGGTCATGTTAAAAAATATATATTTTTTAAAACATATTTTAAAACTATAACTAATTGAGGACAAAAAGTCTCTTTTCTTTTAAAAAGAAATTTTTTTCTTCCCCCCAAACTTAAATTTTTAAATGATTTTAAATGAAAAACTGAAAAATAAAGGGTGAAAGAAAACATTTAATATATAAAGAAAAGACAAACATATTGAAGGTTCTGATTTGAAACTTAACTCTAAAATATATCAGGTGCTAATATGAAAATCTACAAGACTTAAAACATTAAATAACACATAATACATATAAAAATTTGTTGAGAAAGAGTTAACTACAAATACATCAAATAAAGTACTAAAAACTATTAACTTCCAGCAGATTCACAAATCTACAGTACATAATACAACATATAATAAAAATAAAGTATCACAGTCCACAAACAAACAGTCTCAAAAATAAATTACAACTAAAAACAAGTATCATCAATCATCATCATCATCTTCTTCTTCTTCTTCTTCTTCTTCCATGTCTAAATTTTGTTGTTGATATGGAGTAAAAACAGCATGAGTAGGAAACTGAACTGAGTGATCACCCTTCATATATTTGACCATTGCATCATCATAGGCAGCATCATATTCAGATTTTCGTCTTATCAAATCATCAATGTGAGCATTTCTACCCTCCATATTTTCCATTCTACTATCCATTCTCAAGATATCTCCCTGTAGGATCATCATTTGCTCCATAAGTTCCTGAATAGTAGGGGTACTGGAAGTACTTGAAGTAGAAGTAATATCTCTGGTCCTCCTTCCAGATCTCCATCCAACATGAGATTCATAAGTCTTTATATTCGCAGGCCCAATAGGTTTTAGAGGTTTAATTCTCTCCTCATTTGCTTTATAATCAACTCCTGCATGTTCACATAGTGTGAAGATCATTGCAGGGTGAGCTAAACCACCAATGGTCTCTCTCAAAGCAATAATACGAGTGTTCTTATAAATAATAAAGCCTACATTTATCCTCATCACCTGTTGGATACAGAAGTTCAAGATGGCTCTATCCTTTGTTACCTCACTATGATGGTTTGTTGGTATCATTCTTCTAGAAATAAAATAATGTCAGATCTTAGATAATACATTTAACATAGAAAGAGGAAAGTTTACCTTAACAACATACCAAGAGGAAAGTTTACCTTAACACCATTCTTCACTTTCTAAGTTCCTCTTCCATCAGTAAGAAAAGAAATAACCTCATCTAAAGCCTCATTCGTAGCTGAAGATGATTTGTATTGGCAGCTATACACATCTTCTAACTGATAAAATTCATTAATCTTCCTTGGAGTAAACTCTACCATTTTCCCTCGAATAAACACATAGTCCTCATACGTTTCCTTGAATTTGGCATAGAACTCCATCACTACACCAATAATCGCCTCGGCAGTAAAGTAGCAAAAATTCTCCCACTGCCGAGCATTGATTAATCTTTCAACTTCTTCGCCCAAATTTTTAAATCTCGATCCGGAATCACTTTTTTAGTTGTAAGTAGACTTTTGATTTTTACAAACTTTTGGTCATCAAAATCTATCTTTCTCTTTCCTTTGCTCATTCTAGTCATTCTAGGTACCATTCTAGGTACCATGGTAAATCTATGAAAATTTAATAAGATCAAAATAAATTCCCAAAAATTCCAAAAATCACAATGTGGAACGTTTTAAAATTAAATCTATTAAGTAAGATTTCTTCACCAAATAAATTTCTCAAAATCTTCCAAAAAAAATCTTAAAATTTTGGATCTTGGCAATGTAGGTTAAGTCCTTGGTGAAAATAAAAAATTTTGAGTTCAAAGTGTAGCTCGTACCTAGAGAAGATAAAATCCAAACTTTGTTTGCCTTAAAATTGCCTAAAATCTAAGCAATAGCAAGCCTTAGGTGCAAAAACTGGAGGTTGATGGTGACTCAAAGGTTAAAAATGGAGTTTTTCTGTGCAAATTATGAATTTTAAGGGTGTTTGGGTCAGTTCCGATCGAGGGAGTTGTCGGCACCCATGCCGGCGCTAGTGGCCAAATAATTTATATTTTGATTTTTTTTAATTTCAATTTTCTCTCAATTTACTCAAAAGTTTATTTGGCCTTTTTGAACATTAATTTTCATCTAAAAATAATTCACAAGCGAGAAATTTCACAAACAACACCAAACTAACTTTTATATATGAAAATACACTTTTTACAAATACATTTTTCTAATCACTCTTCCACATCCTTAAAGCAAACTACATAATAATTCAGTGTCAAAATCAAGCCATTGAAATCAAGCCACAACACTAGAACACTGACACAAAAGTATACATACAAATAGAGTTCTAAATCAAATTAAAGTAAATTAAATTCACACAATTACATTTAAAAAATAAGTATTTTAAACTAGTAAAGAGTCCAACTTCTTTAATTATTCTGCCTCATCTTTAGTGTTTTTTCCTCCTCTAATGTCTCCCACAGACTAGTAATGGACATACAAATTGTAGAAGGGTCGGTACAGGAAATGATCAGTCAAATTTTCATCAATCCATCCATTTTTCTTGAACATCTGCACCAATCCTACTTCAATTGTCCCAATGTGATCAAAGTTCTCCCTCATTCTCCAATCTAGATGATCGAAAAGGTAGTTAAGATTTCCTATTGCACTCGTAATACTCTAAAATTCTCTTTATATTTTCTTCATTTTCTTCTACAAAGTCATTGAACTTCCAACTGCTGGTGGCATCAATGGTGTTGAAGCATGTGATGAATGATCCAAAATAACATCTAATGCTTCATTTCCATTCCCTATATAATTTCCATCAATAGGAATCATGGGCTCACAAGATAATAAAACGTTTTCCCAACTTTCATATGGATCTTGAGATTGAATGCAAAGTAGAAAAATTGTAAAAGGATGCCTAAGTCCATATATTGGCCCATTCATAATAATACCCATAACAGATTTGAAAATAATCGACCCCACATCAATGGGTTTTTCCATTTGAATGCAATGTTTTAAAATGGCATTTTCTTTTGTAACTCTACTAATCTTCATGGTAGGGAGTAGTTTAATGTATTTGAAGAAATGTCATTGTTTTGAAATTGGATTAAGCAGTGAAGCAGAGAAACTAACGTATCCTTCATCTCTGATTTCCTAATTTTTATGTTCATCCGTTAGAAAATTATATACTTCTTGCATCATACCTCTTGTTGGGATAAAATTTGTATAGTGATAGATTAGAACATTTTTTATTATATAAAAATCATTAATATGAGCTGGAGTAAATGGTACAGTCTCACCTTGAACAAAGACAACTCCTTGGGTAATTCCATGTAAGTTGTCATAAAACTCCTTTACTACGGGTACTACAACTGCAGCGGTAATGTATCACAGAACTTCCTAACGCCTTTGTACAATAATTTTCTCAACCTGTGAACATGGATTACTCAATCTATGGTTGAAAAAGCCTCTTTCCTTGATAAGTCTCTTCTTCATGATGACTTTGTTGTATAATCTCTCCACGTCAAAATTGATAAACTTTCTTCCATTAAAAACTCCATACCTTGAAGTATTTCTGGAATTGGAAGCCATGGAATTCAAAATTAGGAAGTTTTTAGACGTCGAAGGCAATTTTTAGGACTTTAAAAACACCTCTCGGCGGTTATTGAAGAGTGAAATCCTACCATATTTTGCTGAAACTACTCTAGACATGAAAAACTGCTCGGGAGGCCGTCGGCGCTCCCGATGGCGCTATCGGCGCAATGGTCCATTAGGCGGGTGTCGTCTGCGCCAGAGGCCAAATTCACATCTATAGCCAAATTTGCGTCTATAACATTTTTTGTTCAATTTGATTCTAAATTTTCCTCCAATATCAATATTTTTCTTAATTTATGATACATATAAATGTGTAGGACTTAAAAATACTATTATTTCATAATACATAAATACACTTATTTAAGCAAATTAGTAATATATAGATATATAGATTTATATATGGGTTGCCTCCAAAAAAGTGTTTGGTTTAACGTCGTCAGCCTGACGTACCATTTGTTTAGTTGGGTTGACTTAACATTAAAACTTCTTTGAATTGTGGTATGTGTCCTTCATAATAATGTTTCAATCGATGTCCATTAACTTTAAATATCTTTCCAGATTTAGGATCCTTAATAACAATAGTTCCATAATGATAGACTTTAATTACTTAAAATGGTTCTAATCATCTGTATTTCAGCTTCCCTAGAAATAATATTAATCTTGTATTATATAATAAAAACTTTTTGTCCAGGTTCAAACTTCTTCTTAATAATATTCCGATCATGCCATATTTTCATTTTCTTTTTATAGATTTTAGCATTATCATCTGCTTCATTTCTAATTTCCACAAGTTCATTGAGTTGCAATAATCTTTTCTCACTAGCTTCTTTTAGATTAAAATTAAATTTCTTAATAGCCCAAAATGCTTTATGCTCCAATTTTACTGGTAAGTGGCATGTTCTTACAAAAATAAGTCTGTATGGGGACATTCCTATAGGAGTCTTATAAGCAGTTTTGTATGCCCATAATGCAGTATTTAATTTAGCAGCTCAATCTAATTTATAGGCAATCCAATTTATAAGGATCTAAGCTTTTTTCTAAAATTTATTTTATTTCACGATTTTATATTTCTGCTAGACCGCTAGTCTGAGGATGATACGTAGTAAAGAATCTATGCATAATATCATAATTTTTAATTAATTTTTCGATTCTCTTATTCGTAAAATGGGTTCCTTCATCTGTAATAATTAATCTCGGCATTCCATATCTTGTAAAAATATTTTTATTTAAAAATTTAAAAACACTCCGAGCATCACATTTAGGTACAGCATTAGCTTCAATCCATTTGGACATATAAACAACAACAAGTAATATATATAAGTTTTAAAATGAAGGCATAAATGGTCCCATAAAATATAATCCTCACACATCAAAAATTTTAACTTCCAATGTGTAATTTAGAGGCATTTCATTTCTTCTAGAAATATTTCCTACTCCCTGACATCTATCGCATGTTTTAATATATTCATTAACATCTCTAAAAAGAGTAGGTCAATAAAATCCAGCTTGCAAAATCTTATAAGCAGTTCTATATTTTCTAAAATTTCCTCCAAATTCAGAATCATGACATCTTTCAATTATTTGTTGAGTTTCTTCGTAAGGCACACACCTTCTAATAATTAGATCTTTACATTATTTATATAAATATGGGTCATCCCAAAAATAGAATTTTGAATCTTATATAGATTTCTTTAATTGTTGGTTCTTAATATCTGGTGGTAGAATATCACTTAAAATGTAATTTACTATATCAGCATACCACAGTGTATTTATTTCATCAATACTATATATTTTTGTATTAGGGAAATTTTCTAAAATTTCATTTGCAAAATTAGATAATATCTCTTTTTCTAGTTTAAAAATGGTCAGCTATTTGATTATCATTTCCCTTGCTATCAATTATAGTAAAATCTAACTATTGCAATAGAAGTATCCATCTGATTAATCTTGGTTTAACGTCCATCTTTTGCATAAGTATTTAATAGCATAAATGATATGTATGCACTATGCATTTAGTTCCCATCAAGTAAGGTCTAAATTTATAAAAGGCATAAACAATAGCTAATAACTCTCTTTCAGTAGTAGTGTAGTTAATTTGAGTATCATTTAGAGTTTTACTAGAATAATATATAACTTTAAAAACTTTGTTGTTCCTTTATCCTAAAACAACTCCAATAGCATCAATAGCATCGCACATTATTTCAAATGGTTTCTCCCAATCAGGTTGGACTATTATAGGTGTAGTGATTAATTTCTCTTTCAATAGTTCAAATGCTTTTATGCAGTCCTCACTAAAATCTAATTTCGTATCTTTTTCTAAAAGTTGGCATATTGGCTTAGTTATTTTTGAAAAAAATTTTATGCAGCACTTGTAGAAACCAGCATGTCCTAGAAAAGTTCTTACCCCTCTAACCGTAGTCGGTGGTGGTAATTTTCGGTGGTGGGAATTTTTCAATAACTTGAACTTTTGCAGGATCTACTTCAATGTCATTTTTCAGAAATTTTATGCCCAAGCACAATTCCTCCTGCAACCATAAATTGACATTTTTCACAATTTAGTACTAGGTTAGTTTTTCACATAATTCCAAAACTTTTTCTAAATTATTTAAAAATAATTCAAATGAACTCCCGAACACAGAGAAATCATCCATAAATACTTCTATTCCATGTTTAATCAAATTACTAAATATTGACATCATACATCTTTGAAATGTCACACGTGCATTGCATAGTCCAAAAGGCATTCTACGAAAAGCAAATGCTCTATCGTGATCCTCAGGAGCAATTAGAATTTGATGGTAACCAGTATATCCATCTAAAAAGCATTAATATTTTTTCCCAAGCCAATCTATCCAACATTTGGTCTAAAAAGGGTAAAGGAAAGTGATCTTTCCTGGTGGCCATGTTTATTTTTCTATAATTTATACAAATTTGCCAACCAGCAACTTGCTTATTGGAACTAATTCGTTTTTATCATTTACTTTAAATGTCACTCCTCCTTTCTTTGGAACACAGTGAATTGGACTTACCCAAGCACTGTCTAAAGTAGGATATATATTTCAAGCATATAACCATCTTAAAATTTCTTTTTTAACAGCTTCTTTCATTATTGGATTTAATCTCCTTTAAGGATCAGCTTTAGGTTTGTATTATTTAACTAATAGAATTTTGTGCATATAAATTGAAGGGCTAATTCTTTTAATATTTGCTAAAGTCCATCCAAAAGCCTTTTTATATTTTTTAACATTTCTATTAATTTTTGTTCTTGAATTTCAGTTAACTCAGAAGATACAATAACAGGCAATGTAGATGAATCTCCTAAAAACACATAATTTAAATGAGCAGGTAATACTTTCAGTTCAAGTTTAGATGGTTTAATACTTGAAGGAATAAGATTTTTGCTATCATTTTCCAATAAGTCTAAAGTTTCAAATTTGTCCTGAATATAATCTAAATTTTCTTCTTTTATTTCACCCTCATTCTCAATAAATTCTTCTTACTTTAATTTTTCTTCAAACTCTTTCTTAAATTGCTCATTACTTAAATAGTCAGTAACTTCCATCGTAAAACATTAATTATTTTTTTCTATTGCAGGATATTTCATAGCTTTTGCAATATTAAACGTTACTTCTTGATCATTAACTTATTTCTCCTTTTTGCACATCTATCACAGCTCTCCCTATTGCAAAAAATGGTCTCCTCAAAATAATAGGAATCTATTTATCTTCCTCCATTACTAATACTATAAAGTTTATAGGGAAAATAAATACTTTTACTAATACTAATACATCTTCTATAACTCCTTTAAAATAGGTTATTGATTGATCAGCTAACTGAAGAGTTACAATAGTAGGGGAAATCTCTTCTAAATCTAAACGTTTAAAAATCAATAGATGCATAAGATTGATACTCGCTTCTAAATCACATAAGGCTTTCCCATAAAACATTTCACCAATTGCATAAGGTATTGTAAAACTACCAGGATCTTTTAATTTTTCAAGAAGTTTTTTTTGAATAATAGTGCTACACTCTTCACTAAGTGCAACGATCTCATGATCTACAAACTTTTTTTTCTTATTTAGTATATCTTTCATAATTTCACATAACTTGGCATTTGTTCCGAAGCCTCAATGAAGGAAATGTTTATCGTTAATTTTTTTAAGGATTTCCAAAAGTTTTGTAAATTGTTTGTCTTTATTCTTCTAGTTTAGTCATTGAGAAAATGGAGGTAATGATTTTTCTTGGGTAACTTGTGTTTGTTCATTTTTATTATGGTCATTTTCCATCTCTTCCTTCTCCTCATCAACTTCAATTTCTCTTTGATTCTTGTTTCAACTTCTTTTCCACTTTGTAATTGAATAGCTTTAATTTGCTCCTTATTTTGATCTTTGGGATTAGCTTCCATAGTACTTTGAAGATTTCCTAAAGGTCTGTTACTAAGTGTAGTAGCAATATGTCCTAATTTATTTTCAATATTTCTAATAGCAGCCCCTTGATTTTGTATTTGATTTCCCATATTCAACATTACCTCTTCCATTATCAACTTCTTTTCCTTAACTTGTGGGTTAGGGTTAGAGTTAAGTCTAGGAGGATAATAAGGTCGATAATTAGGATTTCTTTGATTATTTAAATTTCTTAAGGGGTTCATTGAATTGTTATAATTATTCCAACTAAAATTAGGGTGATTTTTCCATTTAGGGTTAGAATATTTAGAATAGGGATTATTATTTTGATTTTTAATAGCATTCAAAGTTTCATAAGATGATTATCAATTATCTGTCCGAGTGAATTTCCTCTAACACTGGTGGTATTTGAGAATATTTCACTCCAATTTGATCAATTTTTTTTGATATAGCAGCACTTTGAGATGACAAAATAGACATCACATTAGATTCATGAATACTTGCTACTCTTTTAGGATTTACCCATTCAAAGGGCCAATGAAATTTGTTAGTAGTTATTTCTTCTATTAAAGAGTATGCTTCATCAAAATGTTTTGACATTAAAGATCCACTTGCAGCAGCATCTATAATAGGTCTAAGTGATCCTACTAATCCATTGTAAAAAGTTTGAATTATTAACCAATCTGGTAAAGCATGGTGTGGACATTTTCTAAGGAGATACTTAAATCTTTCCCAGGCTTCACATATCGATTTCCCTTCAAACTGACAAAAAGATGTAATATCGGTTTTCGAGGGTGGAAAATATTTAGCCAAGAATTTTTTCTTATAGTTCTCCCCAAGTTATGATATATCCAGGTGCTAATGAATTTAACCAAGCTTTGGCTTTATTCCTTAATGAAAAAGGAAAAAGTCTAAGCCTAGCAATATCATTAGACACTCCGTCATATTTAAAAGTAGCACATATTTCAAGAAAACTAGCAAATTGTAAGTTAGGATCTTCAGTAGATGTTCCTCCAAACTGGTTATTTTGTACCATTTAGATAATAGCAGGTTTAAGCTCAAATGAATTTGCAGCAACATCAGGATTTTGAATAGTTAAGTGAAGTTCATATGTTGTTGGATTAGCACAATCTTTTAAAGGACTTTGTCGATTTTCATTTATTTGATTATCTAAGTTATTTGCGATTACGTTCAAATTTTTAATTTCTTTTTTATGTTTTGAATTTTTCTAATAGTACGTTCTAATTCTGAATCATAGGGTACTAAACCTTTAGATCAAATATTTCGCATAAACAAATATAATAAGTAAAGAAAAACTTCTTAAATATATAGTTATATATTTTTTTGGGTTTTTAATTTTTTTTAATTTTTTAATTTTTTTATATGGATTTTTGAATTTTTTTAATTTTTTTTATAGTTATATTATCTCTAAATTTCCTAATTTACCAAATCTAATTAATTTACTGTTACCTTCCTTGGCAACGGTGCCAAAAACTTGATCCTAGTTGAATATAGATGTGTAAAATTTATAAAGTTGACTCTGCTTTACAACGGTACCAAAATCTTGATGTGGTATTTTAGAAATAATAATGTTAATCACTTAAGATTGAGATTATACGCAAGTATACGTATTGTTATAAGGTAATATAAGAATTTCTGTTTAAGTCCCAAATATCGATCCCACGAGAAAGGTTTAAATTTGAAATGATAAATTAACTAGGAAATTCACTAAAATTAAACAAAATTACTATCACCAACTTCGAATGTGTAAGATGCTAACAAAACTAAATTATTAACTACAAACAAAACTTAAATGCAAAGTTTAAAAATAGTAACTATTAAACTATGTTTATGTGATGAAATTTTCTTATATGAAAAAGCATCTTTCCCACTACAATGAGCATTTTGGTGAAATGAGATGAGATAAATGGTTTAAATATGTATTGTTCCAAATAGGAGCACTTTTAATTCTCTACCCTGATTCATTGTTATAGAAAATCATTGGCTAATCTTAGATTTAGTCCCTAAATCTATGGCTAGGCTAGGAGGATGCTGGCTCTCACTCCAGAGCTCCCACTTCCCTTCCCCTGAAAGCTAACTCTCACTTTAGTTTTTAAACACTAAGATCAAATTGGGGTTTTTTAGTCTGTCACCCTAGAAATCTCCAATTCTACACCCAAAAAATTATATTTCCCTATTTATTTGCACTTAATTTCATGAATGAAATACTTCTTCATGGACTTAAATGTGATTCTCACTCTGTTATAGAACTCATACTCCATTTCACATATCATATTTTTCACAACATATTTTAACAATTCTATTGGCCAGATTGAAAAGTAAATTAAGAGTGGAGTTAAAAAACTATCACAATTTATTTAAAATTTTAACATTGGCACAACCAAATTATCTCTTTTCTCAGAATAGGGAGAGAAAAGGAATCTACTCAGACTTCATGAAAAAGATACAACAGAACACAAATTTCATATATAAAAGAAATTTCATTCAACAATAATAAACAAATAACACTTATCTGAAACTCTTTCTCAAAGCAAATCCCTTGTAGCCTCTCTTGGTAAATATAGGAAGAAGAAATATCTCACTTCTCTTCCTCTCCAACACTTCTTAGAGAAGAATTCACACTTAAAATCACCACAAAAACTCAAAACTATAAAGATAATAACTAACTAATGGCGTGGAATGTTGGTGTGCAAAGAGGAAAACTGAGTGAGTGGAAGTATGTGAAATGGTGCGAAGAGGGGGGGCTTTTCTAATCAGATTTCAGCCCTAAATAGAGCCTAGGTCGCTTCCCCAATATGGGCATCCAAAAACTCTTCGAAAAACATCCAAATTCATCGAATCTTCTAGAAATAGGACCTGCACCGACACTGGCGCTGTCGACGCCCATTCTGGTGCCTTTGGTGCCAGAGGCCATTTAATTTAATCCACCTTCTTTGTTTAATTTAAACGACACCTTCGGCACTGAACAATTATTTAATTTCTCCATTTTGACTTCAGATTTCATCATTTTTGCTCTAAGTCCTAAAAATCAATAACCTACAATAAAACATAAAAAATATATTCCATTAATGTGCAATATCACCAAAATAAGTATAAAATATGGGTCTAAAAATGCATATATTATTGCTGTATCATGTTCTTTTGAGTTTGGTTTGCTACTTTGCGAATTGAATCGAATTGTGTCGTGATGTGCTTGATCTTTAAACTTTCTTATTTTAATAATTAAATCCTTCTACTTCCAAACTATTTTTACTAAATTTTAAAATCTTCACAAACTAAAATTAAATAAAATTGACCTTTGTTAATTTTTAGTGTTCGCATTAGAATTACAAGGTGTTGGCCATCTAACTAACCCTAGAGCTTTCTCTTTGAAGCTGCAGTAATGGCGTTCCAGATGCTCACTTTCTCCTAAAACCATCCAACTAGCCGCGATGCTCGCAATATCTCTCCCAACATTAAGTTTGGAACTAGATTTGATGAGTTCAAAGTCATTCTTGGAAAAGCTTCTTTCGTCATAATGAAAAGTTTTCGCTTCAAAAGTACATGAGCCGCCTACGGAATTCAACCTGAACTACCCTCAAGATTTTCTTTCCTGCAAGAAGGTGAAAACCACTGCTACCTCGACACTTGTCAAGTCCGTTGTTCCCTTTTCTGTCAAAGGAAAGGAGGTTATGATTGTTGAAGATACAAACTGAAGGATTTATCGTCCCACCATCGGTGTTTGAAATTGGATCAAGTTTGAAGTCTGCGTCATTGACTCCATCTCAAAGGAGAAACTGCAGTCAAAAGTTTTGGTAGGCTGTTAAGGCCCAAATTCTAGAAAAAGTATTTGTTAATGTGATTCCTCACCAGGAGGAGCTTGGATTACTTGAGGCCTCTCCACTTCTGTGAGGGAGTAGGTTTCACCCATTAATTGACTCTAATGGATAAGAAAGTATTCAACAGATTGATGTTACTTTACTATTAGTTCACGGTCATGATGAGGAGAAGGAGAAGCCCACTTCTATCAACAAAGTCCGCACAGTGTTCTAAAGGTTGGTCGTTAAAGAGGGATGTTCTGTCGTTGAACTACTTAAGTGAGTGAGATGTGCAGTGTCCCCTTAGATGAAGAAATAGATTTCAAGGGATGTCAAATATGTCCAACAGTCTCAAAAGTCAACTGAAGTTTTGCCAGCCCGTATTCCCGTCAGGTTCTGCCTTGGGAGTCTATTTGATACTACCATCACTACCACTGATTTTGTTTCCATCGTTACTCTAATGTCTGAAAGACGTCGATCGGCCAAGTCACGTCTGGGTCCGAGGGTACCATCAGTTGTTGCTCGTAAGAGTGCCCCAAAGAAGGAGAAGATAAGGAAGTCAACTGATACTGTATTTGGTATGCACCATGGGGAGCAAGCCTCTCTTTAACACATTGATTCCTTTATTGAGATACCATGTCTCAAGGCATCTCCGTCGAAGAAGATGGTATGAGTACCCAAGGTCGTCATACCAATATAGTTCAATGAACCCGCAAGATAAGAATTTTGAATGAAGCAAAGGTCCGAAGTATCAAACATCGTTGTAGTTATTGCTACCAAGTTTGATGAACAAACGGAGGAGGTTTAGGAAAGTCCTCCAAATCTCAAAATGGTTTAAGAAGTGATAATTGACGAGAAAGTTGAAAAGCTCAGGGTTAAAATTTCTAAGTTAGCCAAAGAGAATGGAGTGACAATTGATGATGATGAAGATTTCAATTTTAATGATTATCTTGATGAATAATTCATGGATATTTAGGTCATTGAGGCTAGAGTCACCACATCTACACACGATGCCCAACCTCTCGTTGAAGGGAACACCGTGGATAATATGCATAGGGTTGTTCTACTAAGAGATCAAAAAATTAGTCTGATGGAAAAAAGAATGAACGAGATAGCTGTCACCATGGCCCATGACTACAGTTCATGGACAATCCCAGTCATAGCAGCTAACGATGAAAAGAGAGAAGTTGCCTCCGCCAACGGAGATGATTGGCAAAAAAAGCATTCCTCACCAAGTAAAATATCGGAGAAAGATATTAAATAGTTGGTTGAACAACAAGTTCGGAAGGCCTTAGCCCAATCTAAGGGTGGTCCATTGATTTCAAAGGTTAGACTTTACCAGGAGGAGTTTGATGCCGCACCCTACCCTAAGGGTTTTGTGTCACCAAACTTTAAGATGTTCGACGAAATTGAAAATCTCAGACAACATGTAGCACATTTCCGAGCCAGTTGTGGCAATACCGGAGGTAATGAAGCTTTAATTTTCCATCAGTTTGTCAGGAGCCTGTCAGGAATCGCCTTTGATTGATATGTCAAGCTACCCAACGGATCAGTTAAGATGTTTTCTAAATTAGAGCAGTTGTTTGTGAAGAGATTTGTCGGAGCACAACACCATGTTTCCATCAGAGATCTTGTAGCGAAAAGATAGAAGCCTAACGAGACTTTAGTAGACTATATCTTGAGGTGGAGAAACCTAAGCATGAAATGTGAACCTCAGCTACAGGAACAACATGAGATTAAGATTCTACTCAAAAGCATCAATGGATCGGTAGCCTTCTTGCTTAAGAAAATCACCATCAAGTCCTTCAAGAAGCAGCTAAGAAAAGCTAGTAGCCTGCAAGAGGAAATCAAACATATGGATTTTCAAGAGAAGTTAGAAAGGTCTAGGATGACCAGAATATTTGAGACAAAGTCCGGAACGGTAGCAACAATAAATAAAGTAAAGCAGCTGATAAAGATTCAGGCAAAACTTTCTCATCAGAGTTTTCATCCGTCATTACAGCATACTCAGCAGCAACAAACACAGTAGTATGACCAATCTAGCCAACAGTCACACCAAAGAAGACCATACTGGACAGTTGGTAGATGGGGTCTGACTCTTTCAGAACAAATGAAAAGAGTGCATTCTTTCAAAGATGAGGTTCTGACAAAGATATTCAGAAATTTAATGAAGAAGCCAAAATTCAGATTATCGAACCAAAAAAGCCAGAGGAAGTTGACAAGAAAGAGCATCACAAGTTTTGCCCCTATCACCAGATGTTGAGACATACAAAAGAAGGTTGTTTTATTTTCAAGGATTGGCTCGAAAGGACTTTAAAAAAGGAAATATAACGATCTCGAAGAAATATTTAAAAGAACCTAAAAAAGGTTCTGTAAATATGATCTCGGCTGAGCCAATCACTCTGATATATTTGTATTCAGAGAAAGATGGATGGAGCACAGTTTGGAGCAAGTCATCCAAGAAGATACTGGATCAGATTCAGACCACTTTAGTACAAGCAGCCGTTCAAAGTCTACAGCCTATATAGCCCAAGTTAGAGATTTTGCCGGAGAAATTGCTGCAAGCAAAGAAAGAGAAGAACAACGTCATGAAGACCAATAATGCAGGGGGTAGGATACGAGTTGTCTCTATTAGATTGGTTTTCTTGGATTCAGGAAAGAAAATCCTCAAACCTGTGACCATGTATGATTATCTTTTTACCCCACTAGGTATTATGAATATAATGATTCTGATTTCGGCTACATTCTAACTGTTTCTAATGATGACGTAATTAATTTTGGTCGATCTAACTCTGATCTCAATTCCCAAACTGATCCTCAAATTGTATTTAATTTCGATGAACCCATTAAAAAGAACAAAGAAGATATTGATTTATGATAGCGCCGGGAGTGAGGAGTCAGTCCTCGAGTACAATGGTACACCACTCGCCATCAATTTGGATCCCTCCAATGAAGAAGAAACACTAGACATTTTTCCTACATCATCTCAAAAAAAAGAAGAAATAATAGAAATAAATCTAAGAAGTGGGAAAGTATTACCCTCAAGAATAACTCCAGTGGATAAAGGATAACAAATAGTAACTCGAGAAGAGCTGCATCTACCTCCGGCAGTGGAAGAACCACATAACCAAGTAAAGATTGGAGGATTTTGTTAAGTGGATTATAACATGTTAGCTCATCTTAGGAGGTTGTCGGCCGAACTAAGCATTTACGATGCTTTGATCATTTCAAAGGAAATGAGAGAGTCTTTGGTTTCAGCCTTGCCAGAGATTTACTTAGCCCAGTTGGCCAGCACATCCTCAGATGAAGTTTGCTCATTAAAAGAACAGCAAGAGATAACCTTCAAAGATGAAGACTTGTTGCTCGTCACAACCAACCATAACTGACCACTCTATATCTCTGTTAATATCGGCAGATTTGTGTTATCCAGAGTTTTGGTAGATCCAGGAGCATCACTTAACTTGATGAGTCCACAAACATTAGCATATTTTGACATTGAGACTTGAGAGCTTACAACCAATAAAATGATGTTAAGTGGATTTAACCAAAAGGGAGAAAGAGCCCTTGCATCAATTATACTATTAATGAAAGTCAGAGAACTAGTAACAACTGCAAAATTCCATATCATCGATGCAGAGACCTCTTTCAATGCTTTACTTGTACGACCATAGATTTATGAGCATAATATGGTCTCATCATCTGTATACCAGTGCATCAAGTATTTCAAAGAAGGATAAGAACATTGCATTAAAGAAGATTTACAACCATTCTTAGTTTATGAAGTGGGTATCCATGAATATGTCATCTACTACGCGCCTCTAAAGAAAAATTTCTTTTCTTGTGAAATTATGGCAAATGAAGTAGAAGATTTAGAAGAATCACAAAGAAGAGACCATTCAACTCCGCGAGCTGGTAGAGATTCTTTTTACCCATACACCCAAGATCGAGGTTGGGGACGTGGACGAGGAAGAACCAACACGATTGTTGAACGGAGTAAACCAACCATCAACATTGATATGGAAGAAAGTTCTGATGAAGAAAGTTCCAGGAAGAAATGATGATGATAAAACAAAGGAAACCTCAGTACAAGATTTCCTTGGAAGATGTAAAGAAAAGTGAATACGAGTCGATGTACGATTGGATTAACCACTATGTGATGCTATGACCCTTACTCTAATCCACCCTCAAAAGGTTGAGAGTCTAGAGGTTAAGGAAGTTCATAGCATTGGTTCAAAGCTGATCAAGTTTTATCATGCTTTTTCTTCTACTAATTCTGAAAATCATGTAAATTTGGAAGAGGTTTCTAATGAATTAATGGAATTACCTTTTCATTACTTTTCTCCTTGTGTACAAAAGTTAATTCAACAGGGATATGTGCTAAAGCAATTGCCAAAAAATAAGCTACAAATTTTTAAAAAATTACGGAATGTTAAAAGTCAAACTTCTAACTAGAAAGAATGTCTCGAGTTTGGTACTGTAGGACCAATCGATGACTGGAACTTTTGCATAGTCACTAATAGCGGATTGGAAGAGGATTGCCTCAACATAGACTCTGAAGATCAGTTGATAGATGATGCTTCGCCAGAATTTAAAGAAGAGATCAAATCAACGGTGGATGAATTGAAGGAAATCAACCTCAAGACTGAAGAGCAGCCCCGACCTACCTTTATAAGCTCTCTACTCAACAAGAAGAATCCACATAATTGATAAATCTATTATTGGAATTTAAAGATTGTTTGCATAGAGCTATGATGAAATGTTAGGGCTATCAACAGAGGTTGTAGTTCATAAACTCGGGTAGACAGAAATATGACCCTAGTAAAACAAGCTCCCATAATGAGGACATATCTGTGTTTGTGAAAGTCGTTACCGAGGTATATAAGTTAATAGACACTAACTTTTTGTGGGAAGAGCAATAGCCCACATGGTTAGCCAACATTGTACCAGTTAAGAAAAGAATGGACATATATGTGTTTGTGTCGATTTCAGAGATTTAAACAAAGCATGTCTAAACGATGAGTTTCCACTACCAATACCAGAATTAATGGCGAACATCTCTTTCATGGATGGATCATCAGGATATAATCAAATTAAGATGACTCCAGAAGATGCAGCACTTACAGCATTCAAAACACTGATCAAGATTTTCTGCTACACAGTAATGTCATTCGAATTGAAGAAAGCCGGAGAAACGTATCAACGAACGATGTTGAAGATCTTCGATGACCATATTCATGACCAAGTAAAATGTTATGCTGATTATTTGGTCATCAAGAGTAAATAGAAAATAGACCATTTGTACAATTTGAGGATCATATTCAGATGATTATGACAATATAATCTCAAGATGAATCCCTTAAAGTGTGCTTTTGGCATCTCCTCCAGGAGATTTTTAGGATTCGTTGTCCTTCATCGAGGAATCGAGATTGACCCAGATAAGATTAAAGCTAGCTTGGAAATGCCTCCCCCCCTAAACCTGGAAATAACTATGTTCCTTTTAAGGAAAGTTGGCATATCCAAGACGCTTTATTTCTAATCTCTAAGGAAGGTGTCATCGTTTCTCAGCATTAATTAAAAAGGACGCCAAATTCATTTGAGAAGAGAAATGCCAATGGGCCTTTGAGGTTGTTAAGTGATACTTAATAAGACCTCTTATTTTGGTAGCCTTAATCCTGGGAAAACCACTGATAGTTTATACTGCGGCCTTAGATGACTCTCTCGGAGCCTTGTTAGCTCAGGTCAATGACGAGGGTAAGGAAAACACACTCTACTACTTGAGTCGCCTTCTAACACAGACGGAGGTAAACTATCCACCTATTCAGAAGCATTGTCTAGCTTTAATTTTTGCTGCCCAAAAGTTTAGGCATTAGATGCTTTCTCATAAGATTACCCTTATTTTGAAAGTTAATCTATTACAATATTTGATGACCCAAGCAAAAATTTTCGGATGTTTAGCAAGATGGACGATGATTTTATTGAAATTTAATAAAACTTTTGTTCCCCTTTGGGCTATCATGGAGAGATTTTAGCAAATTTTCTCGCAGTGCACCCACTTCCAACTAAGTTCCTGCTCAATGTTAAGCTACCAGATGAACAGAAACTACAAATCGAACCGTTCAGTGCCAGACATTCGGAAATATATTTGCAAACTAAAAAGATTGGCGTATGCTATTGATAATATATTTGCAAACTAAAAAGTTGTTATAAAACAAGTGTGAAGCATATCACATGTCAAGAAGAGCTATGTCATATGATCTAGTGAGTGATGTACTCTATAAAAGATCATTAGATCAGATGTGGCTAAGATGTCAAAGCAGAGCTGAAGCATAAAATATCGTCAAATAAGTACACACTGGAGTGTGTGGAGCTCACCAGTCAGGGCCAAAGATGAAAATGAAGATTAAGAGACTTGGATACTATTGGCCAGCAATGATATTCAATTGCATGGATACAGCTAAAAGTGTTACCTTTGTCAAGTGCATCGGGTGGTCTTACACCAACCTCCGAATGTGCTACATCCAATCGTTGCCTCATGGTCATTCGAGTGTTGGGGCATGGACATACTAGGTCTAATAAACCCTCCATTTTCTAAGGGACAGATTTATTCTAGCAGCTACGGATTACTTCTCCAAGTGGGCAGAGGCAGTGCAGTTACGAGAGGTTACAGCACAGCATGTTTTGTAATTTTTTAAAATTTAGATTGTCTACTGTTTCAGTGTACAATGCAGAGTGATTTCAGACAATGGAATAACCTTCAAGAGCACAAAGATCAATAATTTTGTCAATCGGCATGGAATAGAGTTGAAATTTTCAGTAATCTACTATCCTAAAGCAAAAGGTCTGGTTGAGGCCTTCAACAAGATGCTTGTGCAAATTTTAAAGAAAACATTGGACGAAAATAAAAGAGGATGGCATGATAAATTATTAGAAACTCTGTTGGTCTACCAGACAACATTCAGAACTCTCACTCAATGTACACCTTACGCACTTATGTATGGGTCTGAGGTCGTACTGCCCCTAGAAGTTTAGACACCGTCTCTCGCAGCCTCCCTGAGCTACCCTTTCCTTATTCAGTGCACGATTCAAGTCGTCTCTAAAAGCAAAAATTAGCTTTCATCCCTAATGTGCAACGTTGAAATTCGAACACAAGCATCGATAGGAGGAGCATTTGTGGAGTGCCCGAGATGTAATGTCCTACATTTGGATCACTACAGTTCCTTCGAAGAATATACAACCACCAAAGCAGGGTGTCAGGAGACAGCGCACCCAAACACTGAATCATATATTCCATTGCATACGGAGCCAAGTCAGACATGGTTCCCCGCAGATACTAAAATGAGGGAATGACCTCAAATATCTTAAAGGATTCCTATGGCAGAATTGGAGAGAATGAACAGAGTTAAGAATCAAGAATTTGAATTCTATGAAGAAATCCAAGAAATATTTGACAACATTTTGGAAGGCCTAGAACTATATACAGAGTTTTCTCTGAAAATGTTGAAAGAAGAATTCTTGATTGTGTATTCGACTTAAGGGGTCGAGGCCGAGCAGGTCTGTTAATGAGGAAAACTTACTCAGAGCCACGAAAATGGATGCGTGGGAAATGCAAGAAAACCATTCAATGTGGTTGCTGCTACAATTTTTATGAAGATAGGCTAGGGAACCCCCCAGGTATCCTGAGATATGAAGAGGGGGATCCTTTGCCATCTGAGATAAAAAAAATATTAAAAGGATGGTCAGGTGGAGCATACTACTGGCGGACTGCATTTCGAATTGCTACATAATCAACATTTATGATGAAGGAGACTGCATTCCTCCGCATATAGACCACCATGACTTTGTAAGACCCTTTTTCATGGTGTCCTTCATGAGCCAAAGTAACATCTTGTTCAAAAAAGAAATTGAGGTTGTTGGACCTGGAGAATTTAAAGAATCCATTAAGATTCCACTATCAGTGGGTTCATTTCTAATTCTAAAAGGACTATAAGATACTGTTGACCTCACTTTTGGTTGAGGTTTAGTTTTCCATCTTTAGTAGCCTTAGGTCTAGCCATAGGAATTTCTATTGCCTCTTCTTAGAAAACTAGACATGAAACCCTCACCATTAGAAATACTACCATCTTCTTTACTCAACTTGAAGTTCCACATATTAATCCTAACCTCTAGCACTTAGTAGGTGTCACTCTAAGGGAAACTCAAGATGAGTCACCCTTAGAACTGCTGGACCTTAGGGTTGACCCTGGGTGTTGGTCTGGAGCTAAGGCATTCACTA
>NW_018165457.1:44579-51863 GCF_001263595.1 Phalaenopsis equestris | reverse complement strand
AACTCAAATTTCTAGCCTAGATCCCTTGATCTTTTGGGATACTCATGTAGATGGTCCCCTAAACCTACCAGCCCTAGGGCTATGGTTTAACTAAGACCACTATATAGAGGATCCAAAATGGGATTTCCTTTGATCCATGGCTCATTTAGAGTGATTAGTTACCCAATCCTATCAAAAATACCCATCTTGACCTTTTACCCCTAAAACACCCCAAATTACCAAAATACCCCTCCATAGCCCAAAATTCCAAAAATTCTCAGAAAATCTCAATAAATCTTAAATATTTTTTCTCAACTACCACATGACCCAATTTGGCCAATTTGACCGTCTTTAACCAAAACCCCCAAATTTGCCTTTAAGGGCCCAAATTTCCCCAAATTCAACTCTAATGTCCATCAATTTGATCTCAATTGACCCCAATTCCAATCCTAAACTCAAATTAAATTTTGATATGACCAAAATAAACCAAATCCAAGCTTAATTGGTCCATGATTTGAGCCCAATCTTGATTTAGATCAAAACCCCAATTTTGACAATGTGACCTACTCTTAACAAATTGAACCTATAACCTAGTCAATTGGACCCAATTAATGTTACAAAATCTTTATAACATTTCTACACATCAAAATTAACCATCAATTGGTCTTGGTGAAGCCTCAAATCCATTTGATTTTGGCCTAAATACAAAATTCCCAAATTTAGCCCCAAATTGGCTAAGTCCCCAAATTTCACCCAATTGATTTTCTTAACCCCCAAATTGGTACCCAATTCATGTTGGAAACTCTTCATAAGGTCCTTATTGACCATTTACAAAAATCAATTTGGATTTAGCCTAAGGCTAACCCAAGCTAGACCCAAGCCTAGCCCACTATGACGAAATTGACCAAAATTCAAAATTCCCTCAAATTGACCCTTCAATTGAGCTCAAAGCCAGTTCCATTCTTCACCAAAGTTGTTCCTTATAATCATCTACAACAAATGAAACATTTATTTTGGTCATTTTACATGGCTAACCTAGCCCCACTCAAAGTTTTGGTCATTTGCACCCACTTGAGCCCATGCACTAAATGTGACCTAACCACCTAAAAGTCACCAAATTAACTCCACCACAGCCATTAGTTGGACTTAGTGACCAGTCCAAAAACCATGAAACCACCTAAATCAAGACATGGACCAAAGGTTACCCAAATTAAGGGATATTATTCCCAAAATACACATGCTTAAGATATCTTTGCCAAATCAAAGCACATTTGCATTAAATTGTTGTGATGGATTCCTCTGGATGCTCTGAGCACCTAGCCACCTCCCGCTGGCCGGACGGCCAGCCTAGTGACCGGAAAAGCTCAAAACTAAGAGCCACCCCCATAGCACCTCACCCAAACCAAACCTAGAGGCTAGCTCAGCAAAACCAATGATGGAGCTCCTCTGCCCTCCTCCTAAGCACCACAATGCACCCAAGCTTATGCCCTGAGAGCCACCCCATGGTCATTTATTATAAAAACTCACCTCCACAGCCATGGGAGGAGTGTTGAAATTTCTTTAGAGAGGCCTCTCCAAACTTCCGACAGAGCTTCCTTAAGATCCCCTCAGTGCATTCCAACCATTTACTTCCACTAATTACCATTGTCGGAGTTCAATATTGAGCTTGGAACCTTGTCGAAAACCAGGACAGAGTCCATTACATCTCTACACTCCACCAAACTCAAATTAACTCTACCCACACATTCACAACCAAGAAAGAAGCCAAAGCCCCATAAAATCCCCCTTCCACAGAGCCTCTACCATAACTCTAGACCAACACCCAAATCAGCCCGTGATCGAATTCATACCCAGGCCTTCACTGAGACCAGAGACTCAATCCCTAGCCTCTGCGGACCTCAACGAACATGTCGAGCACCTCTGATTGAAGCTTCCCTTCTCAGAGCAAAGGTGGCGGAACGAGAAGCTTTGCTAGGTACGCTTTTACAGTTTTTAGCGTTGTTTTTCTTTTATTTTTATGCTATACTTTTGTGCTTGTATAAATTTTCATGGATAACCATAACCAAAACCAAAATCAAAGCTAAAACTAACCAATATAAAATTCACCGCGATAACATTCAAAATATAAAACAACTTAAAATTTAATCACAAACATCACACAAAACTACAACTTCAACTAAATTAAGATGTCTCTATCGGATGATCGGGAATACCTCGGAGGAGATAACCTACGGTTGCTAACAAGGCTTCCCACGGTCTAAATGAAACTATGGAACTCATTAGGTTGAGTTTATTAAGTTCATTTTGACTAAGTGAATCCAATAGAAAATAGTGGTGCCGGAACGAGGGAACCGTAGGGTCCTAACCGGTGTCGCTCTAATCAACTTTAATATGCCCTCATAAAATTTAAAGAACTTCAACCATAGGTCCATCTGATTTGATATTATAACTTGACACACTAGAAAACTCAAACTCGTCGCAGCATGGAGCTTGGAGCTAACATGGTGGGTAGCACGGCCATCTTCGACAGGAAAACCTGTCTTCTCCAGCTAACCAGCTAAACCATCCTAAGAATTAAACAACAAAGCCATAGGACTTTGAGGTTGCATCCTCACCTTATCTTTAGGTTCACCTTATCTTTAGGTTTTTGTATAGCCCTACTATACAATATAAGCCCTAACTCGTCTTAGGATCCCGAGGTTGACGTCTGTCACAAACTAAATCCTCGCATCTTCCAAGCTATTTGTGTGATCGTTTCACACGAATGTAAGCCCTAACTAATAAAATTGGCAATACTAACTAATAAAATTGGCAGGATGAAACACTTAAATTTTTCTACGCAAAACTGATGCCAAACATTAAGATAGCTTGGGAAGTCACCGGGGTCTCCTCTAGATCCATGACATCCCCTTTTTCTTCCTCCTTTGAATTCTACAATGAATTGTTCTAAACTTGAGTCATTCCCCTTTTACACCTCTTTGTCTGATCTCGTTTTTGTCTGATCTCGTTTGAAACTCCTTGAAGATAATATTTCCTGATTTTTATCGAGAGTCTTCTTTGGTGACTTTGGTCATTTAAGATTTAATTAACTATAGGGCTTGCCCTTATAGGAAACATGTCCGAACCCAGCTTAATAAAAAACCTATTTAATTCTTTATATTAAAAAGGGGAACTTGTTAGAAAATATAAAGGTTTCGCAGACTAAATGGATGTCATACTTTTTTTTAGTTTATTTGATCAAGCCTAATCCTCAAGCCTTGTGTTTATCCTTCAGGATAGATACAGGATTTGAGGTACAACGCTCTTTCATTTAAACTATGAAAAATATGGAGTAAGTTTGATTTCATAATTTTCTAAACTTTAACGTCCTTCCGAAGTTGCGGATAGGATTTCGATTCCGGTGACCGACAGCTTCTTACAGGCAACCCCCACCAAACCAAAAATAGCGCCGACAGCTTCTAGCGACTCCCCTGAGGGCAAGTTTTTCTTTCCATACAAATCAAGAAATAATATTTTCACACATCGGTAATGTGTCTATGTCCCTCTTGGACCAAATTACCCTTCTTCTATTGGCATACTTTACCCATTTCTGTCTTGGGAAGGTTCAGCCAACTCCTTGGACGTTGGGACTAGCTGTTCAACCATCTTTGAACAGAGGGGTTCAGAAGGCCATTAAGGACACTTTAAATTTTCATGTGGGATCGGACCCCCAATAGTTGTGTCAATGGACTAGTTCCACTAGGTCCCGCACTGGGTCCTAAAATACTTCACATCTCCTTTCCAAATTTGAATTGTTATTCCGTAAATTAAACCAAATCGTGTTGTGCTACGCGTACTTTAAAATTTTCTTATATTAATTAAATTTTGCACTTTTTTCTTAAACAATATGTTTAAATTAAGACCCACTCGGTCTACAGATCAACCTCTATTTTTGGTGCTTGCACTAAAAATTATGAGATTTTTGGCCATATAGCTAACCCTGAAAACTTTCTGTTTTAAAGCCCGCTGCAATGGCTTACCCAACGCTGACATTTTCCTGTAACCTGCCAACGGACCGTAGCACCTGTAACGTCGTGCCCACCATCAAGTTTGGAGCTGGATTTGAAGATCTTGAGGTCATCCTCAGGAAAGCCCCATTCTTGGTAATGAAGATCGCCGCTCCAAAAATACAGGAGCCGTCTGTAGAATTCAATCTGAGCTGCCTTCAAGACTTCCCTACCTGCAAGAAGTCTAAAGCTACTACCGTCATGGCACCTGTCAAACCTACTAGCCCCACTGCTGCTAAGGGGAAAGAAGTGATGATTGTTGAAGATCCGATTCAGGGATTGACTGTCCCACCACCCGTGTTTGAAATTGGATCAAGTTCGAGGACTGTACCGCTGACCCAAACTTAAAGGAGGAACTGTAACAGAAAAGTTCGGAGGGCCATTAAAGCCCAGGCTCCTGAGGAGACACTCGTTGAAGAGGAGCCTCAGCAAATTGAAGAGGTGTTACCAGAAATTTATCCACTCCTGTGAGGAAGTAGATTTCATCCTCTGACAAATACAAATGGATATGAGAGTATCCGGAAAATCGCTGCCACATTACTGTCACTTCACAGACATGGTGAGGAGAAAAAGAAATTTACTCCTATCACTCGAGTTAGTGTAGTTTTCAGAAAGCTATCTACCAAAGAAGGATGTTCGGTAGTTACTTAAACGAGTGGGAGATGCAATTTCTCCTCGCATGATGAAGGAAATTTTAAAGGGCATCAAGTCCGCCAGACAGTCCCACAAGATAACTGGAGTGCCACCTACCCGCATCCCCATTTGGTTCCATTTAGGGAACAGAATTGATATCGCAGTAATTACTACTGATCATACTGCCACCAGGACCGCAGGCCACCGACCGATTAAGTCAAGACTGGGTTCGAATTGCCCGTTCCCCGTTTTGAAGATTTTTCTACAATCCCAAAGGCAAAGACAAGATGATTACCTGGCACTGTAGCCAGTCTACACCATAGGGAACATACTTTCCCTTGACATACTGATGTTTCTACTAAGACGCTCCGTCCTGAGACATCATCGTCGAAAAGGAAAAAGGTATGGGTACCCAAGGTCGTTGCACCGATACAGTTCAGTGAGCTCGTGGGACATGAAATGAAACCAGGATCTGAGATATCTGAAATCATCGCGACGATAGCCAGCGAGATGGAGGCGAGATGGAGGAAGTAGAGGATGTCCATCAGGGTCCTCCAGATCTTACAGCGATCAAGAAATCGATAATTGAGGAAAAAGTTGAGAAACTCAGGATCGAAATTTCTGAGTTAGCTAGAGTCGTCAAGAGCGACAATGAAGATTTTGATTATAATGATTATTTGGAGGAAGATTTTATGGATGTCCATGTAATCAAAACCAGAGCCACCACGTTTGTGCGTGAGGCTCAACCTCACACCGAAGAGAACGCCGTAGATGAGCTGCGTAGGGTTATCCTCCTAAGGGATGAGCAAGTTAGTCTATTGGAGAAAAGAATAGAAGAGATGACTGCAGCTATGACCGCCATGACGACCATTCAGGGGAAATCGCAAGCACCGCAATTAGCTTCTCTAGAGATTAATCAGCCAGAAATCATACACATCACAAATGAAAGGAGAGAGGATGCTTCAACAAATAGAGATGAGCAACTGAAGAAAGATTCTCCATCAAGTGCCATGCTATAAAAAGAGTTCAAGTAGTGGTGACCATCGACAAAGGAAAGCGGCCAATAAAGATATATGCAGAAGAACATCGCCAGTCCTCTCAGAAACAGAATAACCAATCCAACCAGCTGTCGCCTCAAGAAGGAGCACCTTAAAAAGGGGATAAAAGAATTTCCCTGTTAGAGCGACAGAAAGTTGTGTATTCCTTCAAGGATGAAGTTGTACCTAAAATATTCAGGAGTCTGATGAAGAAACCAGAATTTAAACTACCAGATCCAAAGAAGCCCAAAGAGGTGGATAAGAAGAATGAACCAAATTATTGCCACCGGTTTCTTGGGCACACTATTTCTTGGGCACACTATTGAAAAATGCTTCATCTTTAAAGACTGGCTTGAGAAGAACCTCAAGGAAGAGAATATAACTATCCGAATAGAATATTTAAGAGAACCTGAAAAAGGTTCCATAAACATGATATCGGCCAAGCCAATCTCCCTGATCGATCCGTATATTGGAATGGGTGGATGGAGTACAACTTGGGATGAACACAAGAGGGTCCTTAATCAAATACAAGATTCATCCAAACAAACTTTAACGAACACTGAAGAAGGATGGAATGAGGTATGGAGCAGATCATCCAAGAAAATACTGAACAAGATCCAGTCTGCATCAAAACAAGCCTCTATTCAGAGTCCACAACATACCAAGCCCGAGATGAAGACTTCGCCAGAAGATCCATCATTGTCAAGAATAAAAAGCAAGAAGAAGAAAAGCATCACTGCAAAGATTGATAGCACGGGGGGTAGGATAGGGGCTGCCTCTACTAGATTAGTTGTCTCGGATTCAGGGAAGAAAATCCTCGACCCTTGACTTTGTATGATTATCCTTTTGTCCCTCCGGGGTCTTATGAATATAATGATTGTGATTTTGGCTACATTTTAACTATTTCTGGTGATAACGTAGCTGGTTATGACCGATCTAGCTTTGATCTTGATCCCCAAAACAATCCTCAAAACGTACTCGAGTCCGATGAACTCATTGTTAAGTCCAAAGAAGACGTCAATAATCCGCTTATGACAGCACCGATAACAAGGAGCCAACTCTCGAGCATCACGGTACACCGCTTGCCATCAACTTAGATATTTTTGACGGAGAGGAAAAGACACTAAAAGATTCCACAATGATATCTCAAGAAGAAGAAATCACAGAAGATAACTTAAGGAGCGGAAAAGTGTTACCACCAAGAATAGCTCCAACAGACAAAGGAAAACCGATAATGATTCGAGAAGAGATACCCCCACCTCCACCAGTGGAAGAACCACATGATCAAGATAAAATCAAAGGATCATACAAAGTAGACTATAATGTGCTAACTCATCTTAGGAAGTTGTCGGCCCGATTAAGCATCTACAACGCTCTGATCCTATCAAAGGAGATGAGAGAGTTTCTAGTTACAACTTTGCTTGACCCAGAAATTTGCTTAGCTCAGTTGGCCAGCACATCCTCGGATGAAGTTTGCTCATTGAAAGAACAGCCTGGGGTAACCTTCACAGATGAAGACTTGGTTCTCGGTACCACCGACCACAACGGTCCACACTACATCACCGTCAACATCGGCAGATTTGTGTTAT
>NW_018165457.1:43386-43820 GCF_001263595.1 Phalaenopsis equestris | reverse complement strand
TAGAAATTTCTTTAGTAGCTTAGGTCTAGCCATAGGATTTTCCTATAGACTAGTCTTAGAAAACTAGAAAGGGTACCCTCACCATTAGAAACTCAAAACTCTTCTCTTTACTCAACTTGAAGTTCCATATATTGGTCCTAACCTCTAATATTTGGTAGGTAAGATCATTATGGGGGAAGCTCAAGAAGAGTTCCTATAGGGCTACTTGGCCTTAGGATTGACCTTGGGTGTTGACTTGGAACTAGGGTACACCATATCTTCACAATACATTGGTCTATGACTCATTCAGAATGGTTCTCTACCCAATTGCACTTGAAGTGCCCAACTTGGCCTTTTGCTCCTAGATGCCTCCAAATTACTTAATGGCCCATGAGACCCAAACTTGGCCAAAATTATTTTATTTTGCCAAAATACCCAAAATTGATCAAAACTTA
>NW_018165457.1:32728-43286 GCF_001263595.1 Phalaenopsis equestris | reverse complement strand
GAAGTTTGGAGAACTCGTGACAACCGTTAAATTTCGTATTGTCGACGCTGAGACCTCTTTTAATGCTCTACTGGGTCGACCATGGATTCATGAGCATAATATGGTTCCATCATCCCTACACCAGTGCATCAAATACCGCAAAGATGGTAAAGAAAATTGCATCAAGGGATATCTACAACCATTTTCAGTGCAGGAAGTTAGTATCCATAAAGATGCTGCCTACTACGCACCTCCAAAGAAGACTGTCTTCTCGCACAAGATTCTAAAAAATAAAGATGAAGATTCAGAAGAATCACAAAAAGGAGGCCATTCAATTCCACTTCAACAATCTTCCACCACTCCTTTACAAAGAGATGGTGAAAGGCCTTTTAGTTCGCGCACCTGAGGTCGAGGCCGGGGACGTGGGCGAGGAAGAATCAATTTAATTATTGAACGGACTAGGCCAACTATTAACATTGGTGATGAAGACAGTTATGAAGATGAAATAATGATGACAAGATGGAAGAGACCTCAGTACGAGATATCTTTAGAAGATACAGAAAAGAATGAATATGAAACAATGTATGATCGGATAAACCACTATGTGAATGCTATGACCTTCACTCTGATTCTCCATCAAAAGGTCAAGAGTTTAGAGGTCAAGGAAGTCCATAGTATTGGTTCAAAGCTGATCAAATTTTACTGTGCTTCTACCTCTACTGAGCTTGAAAAACATGTAAATTTGGATGTTGATTCTAATGAATTAATGGAATTGCCTTTTGGTTACTTCTCGCCTTGTGTTCAAAATTTAATTCAACAGGTACACTTACCAAAACGAATGCCAAAAGATAAATTTCAATATTTTTAATTTAAAAATTTAGGGAATGGTAAAAGTCGAACTCCAAATTCAAAAGAGGGTCTTGGATTTCGTACAGTGAGACCAGTCGATGATTCTGAATTTTGCATGGTTGTTACTGGTGAATCAGAGGAGGATTGTCTCAATATAGAGGATGACTCTACCGATCAGTCAATAGAAGATGCTCCGCCAGAATTTGAGGAAGAAATTAAATCTACTGTTGATGAATTGAAGGAGATTAACCTCGGGACAGAAGAACGACCCCGGCCTACATTTATAAGTTCTCTACTCAATGACGAAGAATCTATAAAATTTATCAAACTATTAACATAATTCAAAGATTGTTCTGCATGGAGCTACGATGAAATGTCAGGACTGTCAGCAGAGGTTGTAGTTCATAAACTTGGGGTGGACAAGAATATAACCCTGATAAAGCAAGCTCCCAGGAGAATGCGCCTTGAGATAGAACAACAAGTTATCATCAAGGTGAAGACATTAATAGACGCCAAATTTGTTAAAGAAGAACAATACCCCACGTGGTTGGCAAACATTGTACCTGTTAAGAAGAAAAATTGACAAATCCGCGTTTTTGTTGATTTCAGAGATTTGAACAAGGCATGTCCAAAAGACGAGTTTCCACTACCTATACAAGAAATGATGGTGGATATTGCTTCAACACATGAAATTTTCTCCTTCATGGACAGATCATGAGGATATAACCAAATCAAGATGGCTCCTGAGGATGCAGCACTTACAGCCTTCAGAACACCGATTGGAATTTTCTGCTACATAGTGATGTCGTTAAGCCTAAAGAACGCCAGAGCAACATATCAGCGTGTAATGACAAAGATTTTTTTGGCCTCATTCACAACTAAGTAGAATGCTACGTGGATGATTTGGTCCTCAAAAGTAAACGAAAGATAGACCATTTGTACGACTTGAGGATCGTGTTTGAATGGTTACGACGATATGACCTTAAAATGAATCCCTTAAAGTGCGCCTTTGGCGTTACCTTCAGGAAATTTCTAGGATTTGTTGTCCGTCCTTTGGAGTTGCCTCTGGGAAATTTCTGGGATTTGTTGTCCGTCATCAGGGAATCGAGATAACCAGAATAAATATTAAAACTATCCTAGAAATGCCTCCTCCCAAAACCTTGAAACAACTACGTTCTTTCCATTCTTTATTTCCAATCTCTCAAAAAGGTGTCAGCCTTTCTCGGAATTAATTAAAAAGGACGCCAAATTTATTTGGAAAGAGAAATGACAGTGGGCATTTGAGGATGTTAAATAATATTTAATGACACCCCCTATCTTAGCAGCCCCTATCCCAGGGAAACAGTTGATACTTTATACCGCAGCTTTAGATGACTCTTTAAGAGCCCTCTTAGCCCAAGTCAATGATGAGGGTAAGGAAAATGCGCTCTACTACTTGATTCGTCGCCTAATACCGATGGAGATAAGGTATCCACCTATTGAGAAGCATTATCTAGCGTTAATTTTTACCGCCCAAAAGCTTAGACATTACATGCTTTCTCATAAGATTACCCTTATCTCGAAAGTTAATCCATTGCAATATTTGATGACCCGACCAACACTCTCCGGACGTTTAGCGAGGTGGTCGATGATCTTATTGCAATTTGATATAACTTTTGTGCCCCTCTGTGCTATCAAGGGACAAATACTAGCAGACTTTCTCGCTGTATACCCACTGCCAGCTAGGTCCTCTCTCAACAATGAGTTACCAGATGAGCTAATATTACAAATGGAATTGTCCAGTGCGCAACGCTGGGAGATGTACTTTGATGGCATTTTGGAGCTTTGTCAGCCAGAAAAGACAAAAGATCAGGCACAATTATAACAGGCAAAGCAGAAATTTGTTTGATCTTTATCACACCAGATAAGGGTATGTTGAGGTTCTCATACCACCTGACAGAGTCGTGCACCAACAATGAAGCAGAATATGAAGCTTTAATTACCGGATTAAAATTAATTATTTACATATTATACTCATTTAAATTAACTCGAAAATCTTCAAACGGTGACTCCCAACTCATCATTCAACAAGTCGTCGGACAATACAGAATTTTGAAGCCAAGATTAGCAGAATACCATCAGTACACTCCTGGAGCAGATTCCTGGATTCCTGATGTGACTTTCTACCAAATTCCTAAGAGAGATAATGCCCATGCCGACGCTCTAGCAAAACCTTCTAAGAAAATGGCGTGTCCCCCAAAGGATTTCATTGAAGTCATGGCGCAAGGGAGACGAGTCTTGTCTCGGATTGACTTTGAAACTCTACACAAGCTCTACACAAGCTCCAAGCTCGGAAAAGAAGAAACAATAAATACAATTGCAGACATCAACAAAGATTGGCGTAATCCATTAATAGAATATTTGCATACTGGAAAACTGCCAGAAGAAAGTCTAAGGCTAACCACATCACAAGAAGGGCTATGTCTTACGCCCTGATTGGAAATGTTCTCTACAAAAGATCGTTCGACCAGATGTGGCTACGATATTTAAGTAGAACCGAAGCACATAATATTGTCAAAGTGGTACATGCCAGATTGTGTGGCGCTCACCAGTCAAGGCCAAAAATGAAAATGAAGATCAAAAGACTCGGATATTATTGGCCAGCTGCGATGTCCGATTGCATGGATACAGCCAGAAAATGTCACCAATGCCAAGTGTATGGGGTGGTCTTACACCATCCTTTGAATGTGCTACACCCAATTGTTGCTTCGTGGCCATTTGAGTGTTGGGGCACGGACATAATAGGTCTGATAGACCCTCCATCTTCTAAAAAACATAGGTTTATACTTGCCGCTACAGATTACTTCTTCAAATGGGCAGAGGCAGTACGGTTACGTGATGTTACGACACAGCACGTACTTCAATTTTTCAAAAGCCAAATCGTCTACCATTTCGGAGTACCGCAAATAATAATTTCTGACAATGGGACAACTTTCAGAAGTACAAAGATCAACAATTTCGTCAGAAGACATGGGATAGATTGAAGATACTCTACAATTTATTATTTCAGAGAAAATTATCTTGCTGAGGCTTTCAACAAAACACTAGTATAGATTTTGAAGAAAACACTGGATGAGAACAAAAGGGATTGGCACAACAAGCTATTAGAAGCCTTGTGGGCCGACCGGACGACTTTCAGGACTCCCACTCAGTGTACACCCTATATGCTTGTGTACAGGTCTGAGGTCGTGCTACCGCTAGAAGTCCATATACCATCTCTCAGAGTCGTTGTTGCCAACCAACTCACAATGGAATAATGTGCAAAACTCAGACTTGAAGAGCTAGAGAGTCTCAAGGGAAGACGGCTAAAAGCACAACAACATTTGGAGCTTTACCAGGCAAAGATGGTACAAGCCCATGACAAATTGGTCTGCCCAAGGACATTCAAAGTTAGTGACCTCATACTTGTGCTCAAAAGACATATTCTTGCATGCCGCAAAATAGGTAGAAAATTTGAGCCAACTTGGGAGGGACCATTTGTCGTTGAAAAGGTCTACACAGGTGGAGCCTACCAATTAGACTTCCGGGGTGAAAGACCCATGTTACCAATAAACGGACGATATCCGAAAACCTATTATGCAACCTGACGTCGCTTGCCTCTGCTTACTTTGAAACTTTGAAACTTTGATTATTTTAGGGTTACCTATATGGCCAAATGTCTATGACTGGGTCCAAGTTTTGTAATTAACCTCAATATAATAAAAATATTGAGAAAAATATTTTAAACTTCAAATTTTCTTCTTTCCACTTTTACTTAAATAAAACTCATACATAAAATTCTTCAAACCCAAAACAAACTAAAATTTACTTTAATAAATATTGTGTTTTGTTCTTGTTCATGATAAGTTTGAGCCCACTGACGTTTTTCCTGTTGTCTGCAGAAAATTGTCGGGACAGCGGTTGATCTTTGCTTTCCACGATGGCTAGAACCTCGGATTAAATTAGGAGATGGCGCCGCGGGGCAGTACCATACACTTCATTGTGAATTTCAACCAGGTTGACATGGACTACAAGGGTCCTCTAATGGACGTAGTCAGCTACAAAGAGAAAGAGGGACTTCCGTCACTACTGAGAGTGACCGCTAAAGATGATGTATCACGCAAGGGCAAGAACATGATAACTGAGCGAGATTCAATGGAGGGGCTCAGCCGTCTGCCCTCCATGGTAGCTACATCTGCTGGAGGCTTAATAGCCACCAATAACGAACGACTACCAAATACTTTGCTTCGCAGGACACAACACAAGAATGTCAGTCGCAAGAAGCAAAGAACATTTCTATGACAAGAGTGCAAACGTCGAGGAGATACGAACAATTTGCTCACCCCTATTCCCGAGGGGCACATTTACAATCCAGAACTGAAAGAGACTTCTGCTAGCCTACCCACCACGGATGAAGAACCAGGGTTCTTGACAGAGTCAGATACACTTTCAGTTTCATATATTTTATGCCAGGGTTGCCCGACATGCAACGTTGAAAT
Source organism: Phalaenopsis equestris (assembly GCF_001263595.1). Lineage (NCBI taxonomy): Eukaryota > Viridiplantae > Streptophyta > Magnoliopsida > Asparagales > Orchidaceae > Phalaenopsis > Phalaenopsis equestris. The sequence goes on along the minus strand of NW_018165457.1, from coordinate 37,941 downwards.
ACCGGCAGGGACATCGGCCACTGGCGCGTTTGTAGAATGCCCGGGTTGTAATGTTCTGCATCTACAACTTTTCAGTACATTAAAAGAATACACTTCAAGCACCAACAAATCTCAGAGTTCAAATTTCATGATTGATGAACCTTATGTCCCACTGGGGATGAATCAGCATGCACCGTGGAGCCCGGGGTCATACATCCCATTAGAGGCCGAGTCTCATGCTCCAGATCAACCCCACACCCACCAGCCCTGGCCGGGCTCCCCGCCGATGCTCGAAGGAAGGAACGCCCGCAACAGCTGTCAACCCCTGGTATTGTAGAATACTACAATATAAGCAGAATAAATAAAAGAGAATTTGAGTTCTATGAAGAGGTTCAGGGAAAGTTCGTCAACATTCGTCAACATATTGGAAGGCTTGGAAGGCTTGGAGCTGTACACCGGGGTTTTCTCCGAGACTGATGAAAAAAGCATTCTGGACTGTATCTTTGATTTAAGAGATAGAGGTCGAGCGGGCCATCTCATGTAAAGGACATATTCCAACCCAAAGAAATGGATGAGAGGGAAGGGAAGAATTACCATCCAATGTGGCTTTTGTTATAACTTCACGAATGACAGACAGGGGAATCCACCTGGGATCCTTAAACATGATTGAGTAGATCTACTACCACCGATGATAAAATGGATGATTGAAAGGATGGTCAAATGGAATATTCTACCTGCTACTTGCATTCCCAATAGTTGCATTATCAATATTTATGAAGAGGGTGATCGCATTCCCCCGCACATTGATCATCATGATTTTGTGAGGCCCTTCTGCATGGTCTCATTTATGAGCAAAAGCAATATTCTATTTGGGAAAGAAATTGATATCGTCGACCCGGGTGAATTCAGAGGTTCCGTGGAGATTCCTCTTCCAATCGGTTCAGTACTTGTTCTCAAGGGCAACGGTGCAGACGTTGCCAAACATTGCATTCCAGAAGTACAACAATGTAGGATGTCTGTGACTTTCCGCAAGATGAATGACAGTAAAATGCCATATGGATTCCAGTAGGACCCAAAATTGGAGGAGTTAAATTGGAGGAGTTACTTCCATGGAGGAGTTACTTCCATACGAGCTATGAGAATGTTGTACCTCTAAGTACATGCGAATGGAACTTTTATCCTAGAGCATGACTTAGAAGGTCTGCTTGATCAGGAGCTCAACATACCTGGTACAGAGGGTTCACTTTCTATCTTTTAACAACATGACATGTATTTGATGTATTCAGTCTACAGTGTATTTATATCATGAGATATTCTCGATGTATTTCGACATGAACTACATAATGTACCTTTTGAGGCATTAGCCTGTATTCGATTTATGACATCTTTGTTGGAGCAAATTAATGGAAATTTCTCTCAAATTTTGCCTTTCTATCAGTTGCCTTTTTGTGTGAGGGATGGAAGCCACAAACCACACGTTGGTTCAGAATTTCAATGAACAAAGAACGAAACAGCAAATCCTTAACAATAAATAAATATTAAATAAAAATAATCACTAATAAATAAACAACAAAACAAATTTCTTTTGGAAATGAACTAATTAAAATTAAAACTTTAAAGACATACTTTTGAAAAATTAAATGTGATAAAAACAACAAGAAAATGAAACGAATCTGTTGAGTGGATCCTCTCCTTTTTGGAGTTTCCTACTTTGTGCGCGCAGCACAACCATCTTTATCTACATTAACTCTCTTCACATCCCCGCAAAATTTTGCATTCTGCACAAAACCCCACAAAGCTCTACAAATCTTCTTCAAAATCAACTTTTCCACACGATACACTTTTGCAAATTCGACACCATAAGCTCTTCCTATATTTTAATTCTCACATATTTGAATTGATACCTAAATTTTAATTCTTACATCTTCAAATCAGTATCTAAATTTTGATTCTCATCTTTCAAATTCGGTACCTAAATCCTGACTATCTCTTTGAATTGATACCGACATTTCAATTCTCACATCTTTGAATTGATACCTACATTTCAATTCTCACATCTGTCAATTGATACCTACATTTCAATTCTCACATCTTTGAATTGATACCTACATCTCAATTCTCTCTTCTTGGAATTGATACCTAAATTTCAATCTTTACATCTTCGAATCAGTACCTAAATCCTGATTCTCATCTTTCGAGATCGATACCCAAATTTTGACTCTCTTCTTGGAATTGATACTTACATTTTCACATCTTTGAATCAGTACCTAAATCCTGATTCTCAACTTTCGAGGTAGATACCTAAATTTTGACCCTCTCCTTGAGATTGATACCTAAACTCTCACATCTTCGAATCAGTACCTAAATTCTTATTCTCATCTTTTGAGATCGGTACCTAAATTCTGACCCTTCTTGTCTTTTCGAGATTGATACTTAAATTTCAATTTCCACCATGGGGTCAGCACTTACATACTGATTCCCATCCTTTATGAATATCTGAAATTTCATAACGCAAAATTCACTCTCTAATCCTCAGCGAGAGTCCCTACTCCTTATTTTCAATCATACGATCATCTGCTAAAATCCCCAGCAGAAATAAATCACACACACAACTCTACATATACTTCTGGGTTTGTTGACTTAGGAGTTTATATTGGTTTTTTTTTATCTCCTCGGTCAACGCCAATACGCGCGGTGTGCTTGCCCAGCACACCTCACCTATTGGGGTCCAGTTGTTGACCTCACTTTTGGTTGAGGTTTAGTTTTCCCTCTTTAGTAGCCTAAGTTCTAGCCACAGGACTTTCCTATTGACTATTCTTAGAAAATTAGACATGAAACCATCACCATTCGAAATACTACCATCTTATTTACTCAACTTGAAGTTCCACATATTGATCCTAACCTCTAGCACTTAGTAGGTGGGGTCACTATAAGGGAAACTCAAGATGAGTCACTCTTAAAACTGTTAGACCTTAGGGTTGACCCTGGGCGCTCGTCTGGAGCTCGTTGAAGGCATGCTAAGGCATTCACTACACTCATCTACACTCACATTCACTCACAACCCTAAGCTCAAATTTCTAGCCTAGGTCCCTTGATCTTTTTTGGATACTCATGCAGACAGTCCCCTAAACCTACCAGCCCTAGGGCTATGGTTTAACTATATAGAGGACCCAAAATGAGATTTTCTTTGGTTCATGGCTCATTTAGGGTGATTAGTTACCCAATCCTATCAAAAATACGCATCTTGACCTTTTACCCCTAAAACACCCCAAATTACCAAGATACCCCTCCATAGCCCAAAATTCCAAAAATTCCCAAAAAATCTCAATAAATCCCAAATATTCTCAATTTCATTTTTCTTAACTACCACATAACCCAATTTGGCCAATTTGTCCATCTTTAACCAAAACCCCCAAATTTGCCTTTAAGGGCCCAAATTTCCCCAAATTAAACTCAAATTTCCATAAATTTGATCTCAATTGACCCCAATTCCAATCCTAAAATCAAATTAACTTTTGATATGACAAAAATAAACCAAATCCTAGCTTAATTGGTCCATGATTTGAGCCCAATATTGATTATAAAAACCCCAATTTTGACCATGTGACCTAATCTTACTAAATTGAACCTATAGCCTAGTCAATTGGCCCCAATTAATGTTGAAAAATCTTTATAACATTCCTACACATCAAAATAAACCATAAAATGTCCTTGGTGAAGCCTCAAATCCAGTGAAGCCTCAAATCCATTTGAGAAATCCATTTGAGTTTGGCCTAAATTCAAAATTCCCAAATTTAGCCCCAAATTGGCTGTCCCCAAATTTCAGCCAATTGATTGCCTTAACCCCTAAATTCGCACCCAATTCATGTTGAAAACTCTTCATAGGGTCCCTATTGACCATTTACAACAATCAATTTGGACTTAGCCCAAGGCCAATTTAAGCTAGTCCCAAGCCTAGCCCAACATAATTTGGACTTAGCCCAAGGCTAACCCACGCCTAGCCCAACATGAGCCCAACATGACCAAATTGACCAAAATTCAAAATTCCCTCAAATTGACCCTTCAATTGAGCTCAAAGCCACTTCCATTCTTCACCAAAGTTGTTCCTTATAATCATCTGCACAAAATGAAACATTTATTAGGGTTATTTTACATGGCTAACCTAGCCCAAAACCCAAGTTCTGGTCATTTGCACCTACTTGAGCCCATGCACTAAATGTGACCTAGCCACCCTAAAGTCACCAAATTAAGTCCACCACAGCCATTAGTTGGACTTAGTGATCAGTCCAAACACCATGAAACCACCTAAATAAAGCCATGAATCAAAGGTTCCCCAAATTAAGGGATCTTATTCCCAAAAAACAAATGCTTAAGATATCTTTTCTAAATCAAAGCACATTTGCATTAAATTGTTGTGATGGATTCCTCTGGATGCCCTGAGCACCTAGCCACCTCCCCCTGGCTGGCCGGCCAACCTGGTGGCCAGAAAAGCTCAAAACTAAGAGCCACCCCCATGGCACCTCACCCAAATCAAACCTAGAGGCCAGCTCAGCCTTGGTGGGGCTCCTCTGCCCTCCACCTAACACCACAATGCACCCAAGCTTATGCCCTGAGAGACACCCCATGGCCATTTTTTATTAAAACTCACCTCCACGACCATGGGAGGTGTGTTGAAATTTCTTTAGAGAGGCCTCTCTAAACTTCCCACAGAGCTTCCCTAAGATCCCCTCAGTGCATTCCAACTATTTCCTTCCATTAATTCCCATTGCCAGAGTTCAATTTTGAGCTTGGAACCTTGCTGGAAACCAGGACAGAGTCCATTACATCTCTACACTCCACCAAACTCAAATTAACTCTACCCACACCTTCACAACCAAGAAAGAAGCCAAAGCCTCATAAAATCCTCCTTCTACAGAGCCTCTACCATAGCTTTAAACCAACACCAAAATCCGCCCATGATCGAATTCATACCTAGGCCTTACACCGAGACCAGGGACTCAATCCCTAGCATCCTTGCACCTCAATGAACGTGCCGAGCTCCTCTAATTGAAGCTTCCCTTCTCAGAGCAAAGGTGGTGGAATGAGAAGACTCGTTAGGTACGCTTTTACAGTTTTCAGCATTATTTTTATTATACTTTTATGCTATACTTTTGTGCTTATATAAATTTGCATGGATAACCATAACCTCACCCTGCATGAAAACTAAAACTATCAGGATAGCCACAAAACCAAAA
>NW_018165457.1:0-32317 GCF_001263595.1 Phalaenopsis equestris | reverse complement strand
GCAAAATCTGTCTTCTCCAGCTAAACCAATCTTCCTTCCTTAGACTTAAACAACGAAGCCATAGGACTTTGAGGTTGCTTGCTTATGCAACGTAAATCCTCACTCTATCTTTAGGCTTTTGTACAGCCCTGCTATACAATATAAGCCCTAACTCGTCTTAGGATCTCAAGGTTGTCATCTGTCACGACTAAAATCCTCACATCTTCTAAGCTATTTGTGTGATCGTTTCACACGAATGTAAGCCCTAACTAATAAATTTGGCAGGATGAAACACTTAAATTTTTCTACTAAAAACTGATGTCAAACAATAGGATAGACCGGGTAGGATAGCTTGGGAGGATAGCTTGGGAGGTCACCGGGGTTCTCCTCTAGATCCATGACATCCCCTAGTTCTTCCTCCTTTGGATTCTATAATAAAATGTTCCAAACTTGAGTCATTCCCCTTTTGCACCTCTTTATCCAATCTCATTGAAAAGTCCTATCATTTGAAACTCCTTGAAGATAATATTTCTTGATTTTTATCGAGATTCTTATTAGGTGACTTTGGTCATTAAAGATGTAATTAACTATAGGGGCTTGCCCTTATAGGAAACATGTTTGAACCCAGCTTGATATAAACCCTATTTAATTCTTTATATTAAATAGGGGAACTTGTCGGTAAATATAAAGGTTTCGCAGACCAAATGGATGTCATACTTTTTTTTAGTTTATTTGATCGAGCCTCATCCTAAAGCCTTGTGTTTATCCTTTGGGATAGATACAGGATTTGAGGTACAACGCTCTTTCATTTAAACTATGAAAAATATGGAGTCAATTTGATTTCATACATTTCTAAACTTTAACATCCTTCCGAAGCGGGCGACGGGATTTTGATTCTGGTGACCGACAGCTTCTTACTGGCAACCCCCACCTAACCCAAAATAATGCCGACAACACGGGAAAGATTTGACAAAGGAATGCAGTCTGAGAGTACACCACCGCAGAGTTTCTGTGACATTCAGAAGAATGGATAAAAGTAAATTACCACATGGGTTCCGTCTGGACCCAAAATTGGAAGAGCTACGCCCGTACAAGCTATGAGATAGTTGCACCTCTAGATACACATGAAAGAAATTATTGTCCTGGAGCGTGGCTTAGTAGGTTAGCGTGATCATGAGCTCACCATAGAGGGCAGATAGACTATTTTCTCACTTTTTTGTATTGTGTCAGAGCAGTAGATATGATATGTACTCAGCACATGATGTTTCAGATATATTCAACATGTTATCTTTTGATGCTTCATTTTGATGCTTCAACATGTATTCTCAACATGTATTCAGTTTGTAACACATATTTGAAGCAGATTAATGAAATTTCTCCAAGATCTTGATGAGTTTGATAAATTTCCCTTTTGTGTGATTGATAAAAAAGCCGCATAACCATATTTTAGTTTTAAATTATAACGAACAAAGAAAAATACAACAAAAATTTGATAATGAAATTTAAAAAAGGTTTTTTTTTGAAAAGTAAATCAACCAACTAAATTAAACTTTGAAAAGTATGTTTTGATAATTAAATATGATAAAGACAACAAGAAAACAAAATGATAAATTTGGTGAGTTTGTTCCTCTCAAGTTTGAGGCTTCTCACTCCTCGCTTGCACAGCACGAATGTCTCTGTCTGCATGAATTTGTCATGATCTTCACAGAATACTACACTCTTCACAAAATTTCTCACAATTCTCTGCATTCCCCACGGGATGTCACCCTCCTCACATATTCTTAACTTTCGGGGTAGACCTTTGAAGCTCTATTCCCATCTTAACTTTCAGGGCAGACCTTTGAAGCCCTATTCCGATCTTAACTTTCGGGGTAGGTTTTTCAAGCACTATTTCCATCTTAAATTTTGGGGTAGGCCTTTGAAGCCCTATTCCCCTCTTAACTCTCAGAGTAGACCCTTGAAGCCCTACTCCTGTCTCAACTCTCGAGGTAAGCCTTTGAAGCCCTATTCTCATCTTAAATCTCAGGGAAGGCCTTCGAAGCCCTATTCCCATCTTAACTTTTGGGGTAGGCCTTTGAAGGCTTATTCCCATCTTAACTTTCGGGGTAGGCCTTTGAAGCCCTATTCCCATCTTAACTCTCGGGGTAGGCCTTTGAAGCACTATTCTCTTCTCACCTCGGGGTCAATACCTAAATTTTGATTCTCATGAAATTTCAGGGTTAGTGCAAGGTCATCTGATTCTCTTAAATTCCTTATTTTTCCACCTTTCTTCTGAGAAATTTTTCCACACTCATGAAACCCTCGGGGTCAGTACCTAAATTCTGATTCCCTTCTTCGAGATCAGTACCTAAATTCTGATTCACTTTCTAGGGCTAATACCAAATTTCTATTCCCATCTAGGGGTCAGTACCTAAATTCTAATTTACATCCTTCGAAACTGTTGAAATAAAAATCAAATTTTTCTAACATCAAATTGAAATTGAATCTTCACCATGATCGTCATGGTCATTTTAGGAATTCCTTTCTTTCTAATCCCCAACATGAGTTTTGAATCCTTGATTTTGATCAAATTTTCACTTATTAATTCCCCAGCGGAAACAACTGTCACTCAATTCTACTCTTTGTTCTAAGTATGTTGGCTTAGATGTCTGTGTTGGTTTTGTTGATCTCTTCGGTCAACACCAATATTTGCTGTGTGCTTGCCCGACACACCACACCTACTAGGGGTCCATTTGTTGGCCTCACTTTTGGTTGAGGTCTACTCTTTCTTCTTTAATAGCCTGGGGTCTAGCCATAAGACTTTCTTGTTGACTATTCCTAGAGGACTATAAAAGGAACCCTCACCATTAGAAATTATAAACTCTTCTTTGCTCAACCTGAAGTTTCACTTATAAGTCCTAACCTCTAGCACTTAGTAGGTGGCGTAAATATGGGGGAGCTCAAGGAGAGTCCTAAACTCTAGCAATTAATAGGTGGGGTCAATATGGGGGAGCTCAAGGAGACTCCCTATAGGATTGCTTGCCCTTAAGGTTAACCCTCCGGTGGTGTGGTTTTGGTTGGTCTCACACACACACTTACACATTGTATTTCCACTCACAACCTTAAACCAAAACATGTTTAACTTTAATCCCTTGACCCTTTGGGCATGTAGATGGTCCCTTAGACCCCGTAGCCCTAGGCTAAGGTTTAGCTAAGACCAGTATATAAAGGACTCAAAGTAGGGAATTCTATTGGTCCATGGCTCAAGTAGGGTGATTGACACTCCAATTTTACCAAAATACCTATCTTAACATTTTACCCCCAAATCTACCCAAATTAACAAATTACCCTTGAAACCCCAAAATTGACCAAAATTCCCAAAATTATCTAAAATACTCAAATTTATTCAAAAATCGTCTCAACCATTTGAAACCACCCAAATTTTCCAAAACATCCCAAAATTTTCAAAACTACCAAAACACCTCTCATTTTGCCAAAATTATCAAAATACCCCTGGTGAACAAAATTGTCCCAAAACACTCAAAATTACTTCAAATGTCCCTAAAATCAATTTGAACCACTCCATTGAGCCCAAACCACTCCATTGAGCCCAATTTGAACCACTCCATTGAGCCCAATTTGACCAATTTGTCCTATTTTGACCAAAAGCCCCAAAGTACATTTAAAGGCCCAATTACTCCAATTCACCCCCAATGTCCACCAAATTGGTCCCATTATTCCCCAATTTCAATTTCAAAATCAAATTCGTCATGTCCAATCTTGATTGAAACCAAATTCAAGTCCAATTTGACCAAGTTGCAAGCTCAATTTCACTCAAATAAAAAAGCCCAAATTGCCCCAAAGTGGTCAAATCCCCAAATGTCACCAAATTAAAAGCCATAACTCCAAAATTTCCACTCAATTTATTTTCAAAATATTTAATATAAATCACCCAAACCAAATTAAACCATCAATGAGGCTACATCCAAGCTCTAGCCTAACCCGAACCCAAGTCTAACCCAAAATCCCAATTGACCCTATGTCCAAATTCCACCAAATTCGCCTTCCAATTTAATTCAAAAGCACTTGAAATCTTTTACAAACACTTCATAACGTCTCCCTACACCAAATTAAACATTAAATTGACCCAAATTTTAATCCAAATCCAACCCAAACTCAAGCCTAAAATTCAATCAAAAGCCCACATGACAATTTTTCCCTCATCATCAAGTTCATTTAAATCGCCCCCTACGTTTTAATTTTATAATCAAATCATTCCAAATCAAGCCTCATGAAAAAAAATATATATAAAAATACCCTATAAAATCCAAAAATTCCCTTTTCATGCAAATTGACCAAGCCAAGGACAAGCCATGAAGCCATCTCCAAGCCACAAGCAAGCCATGTGAGTCATGTTCATGTCACCATTCACCATGCTATCTCACCATGCTATCTTGGGCAAAAGGAGGAGCCTCTTTAGTGGTCCCCTCACATATGATTAACCACTCCCATGACTCACTTAAGCACACCATTAGCCCTGAACCACTTGGATGGGGACTTCACCATGTTAATCTAGCTAAACCACCTGATTTTCTCCAGCACCCAAGCCTTCCTTGATGGGTGAGCCCAACCCCAAATTATGCATTGATCTAAATTGACCCAAAATTCCCTCATCCCATTTCAATTCAATACCTTTACACAGGTAAAACCCAAATTTATTGAACCAAAACCAAGCCCTGACTTCCCTAAACCAGAGGGAGACCTAAATATGGCCGGCCGACCACCCTCGCTGCCGGAAAACTCTATGGCCGAGAGAGCCCAATTAGGGAAAACCCAAAATTCAACCCACCTGATGTGTCCCAACCCAATTGGATACTTGAGCACTTATTTCCTCCACCTAAGCATCACTCTCCACTGACTGGCTAGTCATGATAGCCACCACAACCTCCTCTACTTAAACCCCACTCCTCCACAACCAAGAGGGAGACCAACCAAAACCCTAATCAAACTCTGCCAAAATTTTATTAGAGCTCCATTAAGACTTTCTAAGAGCAATCCCACCATCCTTAGCCACTCAAGTTCACTGCCTAAGCTCAATTTTGGAGCTCAAAATCAAGCCGAAACAAGACGTATTTCACCACAGCTCCACAGACAATCAAAACAAAATTTCTTGCACCCACACCATCCCATATCAAACGAAGAAGAAACCCCACAAAAGCCCCGTCACAGAGAGCCTCCATCCCTAACTTTGATAAACACGCAAAATCGGCTTCGATCGAATTCGGGTATAAGCAATTCACTATGGCAAGAGGCTTCATCCGTGAGCTCATTGGACCTCCCTAAAGCTTCTAAAAGCATTTGATTAAGGCATCACCTCTCAGATAATGGTATTGACTCGTCTCCTTATCCCGAGCTTATTTTGATTTTACATGCATGTTGGCATAATTTTAGGCTAGGTTAACCACATAGATCTCTAGGCAGAGATCTCTATTTTTCAAGTATATCATATCTGTTTTAGTAAAATAATTATAATAAGTATAATATTAATCAAAAAATACAAAATTTATTTTGGTAGGTTCACTATGATTAAAGAACCCTAGGAAAAGTACAAACTTGGTTCAACTCATTAAAAATAACCCTAATTGTCACTAAACCCTAAAAATTAAATATAATTAAATTTGAAAAAAATAAAAAATTAAATGACACAATAACTATTCTCCACTGTAATTTAATGTCTGAGGAACTCTCCATAAAAATTTCAAGTCAATTGGAATTAATTTAACCACTAAACTAAATTAATCAAGTGAAATTGCATTTTTGGCATTAAAGTAATTATAATAATTAAAATACAATTCAAAAAATCACCAAATTGGTTTTGGGAATTCTCTATGGTAAGAAGAATCTAAGAAGAATAAAATTGGAATTAAACTAAATTTTTTTTATTTTTTAAGCTACTTTTAAACATATAAATAATTAAAAATTAATTAAAAAATTAAAAAAATCAAAAAACTATTAAAATATGTCAAAAGATCACATTTGGCCTCCTACTCACATGGGAGCAATTAAAATAATTTTCCAAAGTTTAAAGTGAAGATATTGGTTTTTGAAGACTTAAATTAATTTATTAAAGGTTAAAATGAATTTTCCTTAATTTTTCATTAAAATAATTCCAATAATTAAAATATAAATAAAAAATAAATGAAATTTGTTTCTCTGGGTTCCCTGACCTTAGAGAGATTTAAGAAAAATATTAAATATTATTTTCCACTTAAATAATATTTTATATTTAATTAATACTCAAAACAAACAGATGATTCTAATCACTAAATTAAATCTTTAAAAATCATGAAAGTTGGTCCAAATGGTCCTCTGACCTAGGTAAACCTCCAATAATTTTTTTTAAGGATAGAAATTTTGATTTGGTTGAGTTATTAAACTATCAATTAAAAATCTTGATTTTTGCATTAAAATAATTATCAAAATAAAATAAATTCAAAAAAATCACATTTTATCTTCTGATGTTTTAATTAACCCATAATTTGGGTAGGATAAAAAAATTTTATAGTCATTTGAGTTTGATTTAATGAATTATGAGGTGTTAAGGCCTTAATGGCAAAATGGTAATTTTAGGATTTAAGCTTGAAATTAATATTTAAGCCTAACCAAAGGGTAAGTGAGTAATAAATGATTTTAATTGACTTGTTTAGATGATTTAAATATAAAAGGGATAAATGGTGGATAAATGGTAGCAACCAATCATGGTAGCAACCAATCTCACTTTGATCTCTTTAAGGATAAATTTGTAATTTCTCAAATTGATGAAATTTGGAAGAGTAATTAAATAAAACGATATTGAGGTGAGGGGTTTGACATTAGAACATCATAAACCACTAATTTAAAACCCCAATTAATAGTTTTTAGAATAATTTATGATTCTTGGTAAGGTTTAAGAGCATAAATATTTAAATTTTTTTAAAATTACAAATATAACCATTAAGTTTTAAGGGCTTAGTAGTGAATTAGTAATAATCAAAATCTTGTCTAATGAGGTTTAGAAAATGACATATAATTCATTTGAAATATTTAAAAAAAAAAGACTACAAGCCCATCTTTAAAGATTAAACCGGCTAAGTTTTTTAATTAAGCTAAATTACCCTTGAGGGCCTCTACCGTATAATTCGTAAGTGAAACATCAAATGATAGTTACCCCATTTAAAGGGATAATCAATACATCAAGGTTCATTAGGTTCATTAAGCATAAGCATAAGGGTATGAATTGGGTGAACTACATAGCAACATAATAAGACTAAAATAAACTCGAGACGATTCGAGGGACTGTGAAATGTCTTGGGTATTACCTAGGACCTTTTCATGATCCTTTAAGAATCTCGGAGGACACTTGGACATATAATGGTTTGCTTGATGGAATCATCCCCACATATGGACAAATTGGACCCACCAAGGTATGACATAGCGCCTGTTATACACACTTCAAACCTGTACTCTCTACTATGCATTGCAAGTTTTGATCTTTCAGGTGGAGGAACGGAAAGAATCGAGAGGTACGCTTTTAAGTTATTGCATTGCAATTTACTTTTATTTGTCATTCTGCTTATAAACTTGCATGTTAAAAATAAGGTCACTCTGCATGTCAAAACTGAAACTTTTAGGATAGCTGCAAATCTGAAATCAAAACCAAAATTAAGAAATCAAAACATAAAAAAATCCACCGCCACAATAGTCGAAATATAAGATAACTCAAAATTTAATCACCAACAAAACAATAAAAAAAATTGCAACTAAATTAAAACGTCTCTATCGGACGATTGAGAATCCCTCGAAGGAGGTAACCTACGGTTGCTAACAAGATTTCCCACAGTCTAAATGAAAGTATGAAACTCATTGAGTTGAGTTTAGTAAATTCATTTGGACTAAGTGAATCCGAAGAAAATAGTGGTGCCGGAACGAGGGAACCGTGGGATCCTAATTGGTGTCACTCTAATCAACTTTAACCCCCCTAATAATTGAATTTAAACTTGTTGTTTAAACATTTAAATATTTGATGAGCTTGGAGCTAACTTTGTGGGTAGCCTTTTACAACATGAAGATCTACAATAGCATAAGGATCTGCATCAACACATCTTTCCTTAGATTTAAACAATAAGTCATAGGATTTTGAGGTTGTCTACCTAGTGCGACATAAATCCTCAACTCTTTCTTTAGGCCTTTGCACAACTATGTCGTGCAATTTAAGCCCTAACTCAACCAAGGATTCCGAGATTATCATTCATCATGACTTAAATCCTCATATCTTCCAAGCTATCTGTGCAGCCGTATCGCATGAATGTAAGCCCTAACTAATAAAAATCAGCATGATGAAATATTTGACAATTCTCTTCGAAGTTGGAGCCAAACCATAGGATAGTTTGGGAAGTCCATCGAGGTTCTCCTTAAGATACATGACATCCCCTAGTTCTTCTTCCTTTGGATTTCAAAATAAAATGTTCCAAATTTGAGTCATTCTCATTTCACACTTCTTTGTCCGATCTTTTGAAAAGTCCCATCCGTTGAAATTCTTAAAGATAATAACCCCTGACTTTTATCAAGAGTTTTTTTAGGTGACTTCAGTTATCTAAAATCTAATTAACTATAGGGGCTTGCACTTATAGGAAACTTTCAAGAACCTAGTTTAATAGAAACCCCATTTAATTTTTCATATTAAATAAGGGAACTTGTCGGTCAACATGGTCAACATTTGTCGGTCAACATAAAAAATGATTTTTTGCAGACTTAAATGGATGTCATAAATTCTTTAGTTTATTTAATTGAGCCTCACCAGTAAGTAGACCCTTTGGGATAGATACATTGCTTGTTGTATTAGGCTCGTTTATTTAAATTTTTTGAAAATAAAAAATGCTACTTTTCCAAAATTATATATATATATATACGTAAATTAAAACGTCCTTCCGTAGCGGACGATGGAATTTCAATTCCGGCTGCCTATATATATACATATTAAATTAAAACTGGACATCAGGATATTCATTCTGGCGACTGACAGACACATATTGAAAATGTAAATATTTACGTTACATTTCAATCTAGTTTTATGTTGATTTTTTGCTTTTGGAAGGTATTTGTGATGTATTTTGTAGGATTCAAGGAAGATAAATTATCTGAATTGAAGAACAAAAAAGAATGCCAAGTGATGGACTACACCATGGTGTCAGGATAGAGCACCTAAGTGCCCAAAGAGCTAAAATTTCTCAAAATACGGAGAAGGTGGGAAGTAAGCACCAATATAATAGTGCCTAGGTGTTAAATTCAGGCATCTAGGTGCCAAAATTGCTGGAATCATAAATCGTGTTGCAAGAAAGTTTCATATCAGAGCTTAGGAACTAGTTGAGACATTTTGTTGTTTTTTGGCAGTTCACAATCATCAATTCACTATAAAAGCCATCAATTTCTTTGCAGCAAATGCAATGGAGACTAGCCTATTCTATACACGTAAGGAGAAGGAGAAAAAGCTAGAGAAAGATATTAAACAATCAAGTGAGTGAGGTCACGAGATTAATTGTGAGTTTTAGTGTTTGTAATTGTTTTTTGTGCAATCATCAATCGTTTGTAGAAATACATATAAGTTTTTAGTTTTTGTGTATCCATAATTTTTTTTATCTGACAAATTCTTGTATTTTGAGGTTTCCTTTTAATGAAATTGGGATGTTGTTATTTACAAGCATGTGTAAGAGTAAAAATTTTATTCTTATTGAATTTGTATGTTGTAATGTTAGTTTGGATTTTCCATGTGTGATTCTCATTCCAATTCATATAAGGTGTTGATTTAACCTTTAAATCTTATATTACATTCGTCCTAGCCAGCTGAATTGCTAAAACTTGTTGTGATCTTTGAGTTTAAGAAGAAACATTAGTGGAAAAACTTGATTAACAAGCATTAGTTTAGGGGAATAATAGAATTGCCTCTTGGTCAATGCAATCTCTTAGGAAAAATGGATTTCTTGGTTAATCACTTGATTTATGACACTAAACATGTTTGTCAAACTTTCTTAGAAGTCGAAAGGGGAAAAGGAAGAATTTTGCTTTTGATTAACACATATCATTTAGACCACTCAATTAAACCTAAATTCTTGCGGAATCAATTCAAGAGATAATTTAATTACACTGGAAAACTCTCTTAAAACCCTCATCTCATTAGCATTTGTTTTAATACTTTGAAAATTAGGATAACTAAATTTACAAAATACCATAACTTTGTACCTACAGGCTAGATTCAAAACTAGTAGACTGAAACTTTTTCACCATGGAAATTCAATTGTTTCCTATAGAATCAATACACAGACTTTGTTTTGTATACTACTTTAACGATGCATATATATCTATGATTCACCAATGTATCATAGCATTTGGTTTGTAACACTGTTTTTACAGGTCCTCACAATACCTAATTATAAATGGACTAGACATTGTGTTCGTTGTTAACCAGGTATGTAAATTAATTTACTATCTCACCGAAGGTCATTTCTAGATACTCAGACGCATGCTTCAATATCTTAAGGGAACTCTAACACCCTTTACTAAAGGAAGATTACAACTCCATGCCTACTTAAATTTTGATTATCTAAGAGATGATCCACCAATGGATTTCGCATCTTGTTTGACAACACTTTAATATATTATAAGGTCCATCAATAGCTAATAATAGCGCACTTTTCCATGGAGATCAAATACAAAACACTCGCCGCTATTGCCATACCTACCATTTGGCTCAATAGGCTTTTTCAAGAATTTGTTGTTCCTCTTCTTGTAATGCCACCCACTTATACCTTTGCGCTAACCATTGACACAAATCCAATTCTTCATATCCAAATGAAGTTTATTAAAATAGATTTTCACTTCATTAAGTACCACAAATCTATTAAGATAATTAGGATTAACAACATAACCATACAGGATCAAGTTGTTGAAATCTTAACCAAAGACTTATCCGACACTAGATATTGTCAGCTCATATAAAAATTAAAAATCCAAGGCCCGAGTTCTTAATTTAAAGGTCCCTATTATACATATAATATAAAGGGTTGTTAAAACAACCAATACATACCACTACCTAATAAGTATAACAAACCTTACCAAACTCTACCTCCTGTTAGTTAGACCACTTCTCCTCTCTATATAACAAGCCATCCCTATATCCATTTTTTATAAGCACGTACAGAGAATCTGAAAAAAAAATAGTGATATCATTCTCACATTTTAATTTCTCTATTAAAATTTAAAATCACTTCGGTTTTGAGATCTAACTCAACTGTAAAATCATCACTACTTCAAATATAAATGCATTTTTACTAACATGTGAAATTAATATTCTAAATTAAAAATTCTATGGATAATATTAGTTTATGTTGTTTGATAATGAATTAAAATCACTACAATTCTCAAGGGGAAAAGCTACTTTAAATTCTGTACTTTTTTATGATTATCAAACCACCACAGAGTGTATGACATAAAGTTTTTGTAAAATATTTGCAGGCACAAAAAAAAAAGTGCTAATAAAGTCAAACAAAAATTTCTCCGAAGCATCAACATCATAAAAAATGACCATTGAGAAGGGTTGCGGTGATACAATTTTTTTTAATAAAAAATTATATTGTCACACTTAATTTGTTATTACCATTAAGAAACTGAGGAAAAGCTCTAAGCAATTCAATATTAATATTTTGTTTTGCAAGTAAGGATAAATGTAAAGATTGTGCATGCCCCCATTTAAATTTTTAATGTCCATATATATTTAGACAACATAACATGTACATGTATGCAAGCATCATAGCCATTCCCTGAACATCTCTTAAATTTGCAATTAGTTTTTTTCTTCTTTTTTTTTTTTTGAAGATTTACAGACATACCACTCAATTCCTATATATTTACATATCTAACAACTAAACTTCAAATTTTATGTATAAGACACTTCACCAATGCGCAAAAATGTATATTTCACTTTTTAAAACTCGAAATAGTGATATTATTTAAAACAATAGGAAATATAATTGGGGCGGTATAAATATAAAAAGTAAAGTTTGGGTTAGATACGTAAATCCCTGGGAATTGGGCGGTATGTATGTAAATGTCATTTTTTCATCTCAATACTAACATCTTTGTATGTAATATTACTACACAAGAAAAAAATTAAGAAAATATAAATGATAAATAGTTTTTATTTTAATAGAGAGTTTTACTCCTAGAAACTTACTGATTCAAATAAGAAAATTAATCTTTCTCATAAATTTTTTAATGGAAACTCTCAGGAAAATTCTTCAAAGTAGTTTCTTTCTTATAGAACCTAATAAGTCAAGTAGGTAATCACAATGAATGATTGCCCCACCAAAAAGGAACATGAAGGGAACAATCGATTTGAAGAAAGGGTGGCATGGGATTCTCCATGGAAATAAAACAAAAGCAAGTTATCAATGAGAGAAGATAAGCCTTTGTTGTGGCTCCCATTTCCAAAAAGAAACTACCTATGCCCTATTATGTTTTCTTCTTAGGGACCTCTCTCTCTCTCTCTCTCTCTCTCTCTCTTTTTTCCTTCTCTATCTCTCTCTTCTCTTTCTCTCTCTTTCTCTACTGCCCATCTTTCTGTAAATTCATTTGCAACATAACTCCATTCAAACCAAACTCTCTCTACTTCATAAATCTCCATTTAACATTCAATGCAACCATGTGATTTGTAATTTATTTTATCATTTACTTGAAAATATATTTTTTTTGTCATATATTTTGTTAATGCATCTACTCTCAACACGCGTGGAGAATCACTCAAGGATTCTTTTGGCTAAAATTGCAAATAGTAAATAAAAAACCTTTTTTAAAAGAAAAGTCAACTCTTTTAAGAACAATGAGATGCTTTTATGTTTTAAAATCAATATTATTAATTCTTACTTGCATCATCCAACTAAAAATTTTTCCATTGTTAATATGTTAATTCAATCCAAGCAATCAAATGAGCTCAAAACATGATTTTTTTTTAAGAAAACTATCTTTACTAAATTCACACATTCTCAAATCTACTTCATATATTAGCAAGAAATTGATGAACATCTATAATGATTATCTAAATCCCAATTATGTATCATCAATACTTACTATGTTGCAACTCGAGAGCATTACTACTCTCACACACATTTCTTCTCTCTTTCTCCAATCCATCCATAAATGTTATCAACCATCAAAAGACTTTCCATTTCCATTGCCATTTTTGCCTCTTGGCAAAAGAATTCTTCAAATTCTCAAGTCATCAAGTATTTTTAATCAGCTCGATCGAATTCTCTTATTTGCATCGGACCGCACTGTTCCAGGTGATGAATCTCTGTCGGAACAAGACTCCATCGACTTGGTGAAGGATGACGAGATGTCGGCGTAGAGATCGACGATGCGTTTGATATTGTTGTTCAGCTCTCTGATGAGCCTGACATTGCGGCTGAGCTTGTCGGGGATCTTTGATTCATGGTTCTGATTGATCTCTTGGATGAGGAGGCGATTGTGATCCAATATGTTCTGAACTTGAACAAAACTCTTCTGAAATGTCTGAATCACTTTGTTCTCAATTTGATTTCGTTTGCCAACTCCACATAATGTGTCTCCACCCTCCATTGTTGTGAGTTGAGGCTTTGTTTCTTATTTTGAGTTCTTCTTTAATGTAGTTAGAAAGGGAGCTGTGGAGAAAGTTGATCAGTGTTTATTTAGTTGAAATTACTTTGGGGAAGTTTTAACTGTATGTTATATGATTCAAAAAATCTTTTTGATTCATTTTGCTGCAGAATATCCAGACTTTTTTTTTTTTTTTTTTTTTTTTTTTTGCTCAAATATGACAATCCTCTTTCATTAGAATCTGTTTCATAAAAGGGGATAAAAAGTATGATAATATGATAAAATGATTAGTCCAAACTATTTCTTTTTTGACAAATGATATTAAAAAGGCAAGAATGAAAAGTTTGATCTTGTTTTAAATATCAAAAGGAGAGAGAGAGAGAGAGAGAGAGAGAGAGAGAGAGAGAGAGAAGAATCGGTAGTTTTATGGAGCATAATCATTAGAAACATAGAAACAAAAGTGGAGAACTGTGCTTCAATGCCTGGCATTCTTTCAGAGTTAACAGATAACAAATACAGTTTTTTTTCCCCCTAAACTATGTTTTCTTTCTTTTCGTTTTCCTAAGAGATTCAGAAGAAAAAAAAACATACCTTTTTTTTTTAAGAACTTTGAGCGAAATTAATCACAAATTTAATGAAAATGCCACAAAGCGTCAAACCTATAACTTTGACCATAGAAGCTTGAGCTCTCAACAACTAACATTCAATTTTCTACAAAAATTGTAATTTTAATGCCAATCCCTAAAAAAAAAGAAAAAGATGATTTTTTTTTCATATAAACAATGGAAGAAGAAATCTGATTCAGATATAAATGGAAAGATCTAACCTTTTCTGCATTTTTTCAGAGTCGACAAAAATAAAAAAACCACATCAGAAATCACACATTCATTCTACCAAATCTGAATTTTTAAAAAATAATCGCAATTCAATTACTGTTTTTTAATCTAATAAGAAGAAATTACAGAGCTGAAGAACCTTTCCGATCTATTATCTTCCAAAGAAACAACTGAAATGAGAACACTGAGCTCTCTCCATGAACTACATAACCAAGATGAGAAAACAAACAAAAAAAAAAGGATTTTGATGCCAAATTCCTCAAAAAGAACAAATATCCATTTTCCAGAAGAGATCCACACTGAAAAATTTTCCCAGAAAAATAGAAAAACGAATCAGAATTAAAAAAAAAAGTCTTTTTTTTTTTTCCTTACCTTGGAAATCTCAAACATTTCTCTGGGGTCGGGAGAGGAGGGAAGAAAGGAGATCTGTAAGAGGGGGTACTATTGGCTCCTGAAACCCAGAGATTTTAAAATAAAATAAAAATGGGATTTTTGCTGCGCTGGAAGAGCCAGCGGTGGCTTTTTTATTGCCAAGTATAGTTTATGCTCACCTAACGTGAGTTTAAGAAACCTACAATCGCACTATGTTGAGAGCAGAAAAAGAAAGTTATGTATGGAAGAACTTTGAGAAGATATTCTATTTATTCTTTATGGGATTGATCTGTACAATATGATACTTATTCTCTTTAATTACTTTTGTTTTGTTGATTATACTTAAATATTTTATTATTTTATTGTTTTATTATCCATTTCATGTTACATATCTTAATTGTGATGAATTTATGAGTAAATCAAAATCATGTAATTTTATACCATTTAAATGAAATATAACTATCACATTATTTCTCAAATTCATTTTTATGAAAATTGAATCACTGTATTCAAAATTAATTTTATTCTTATTAGTATTAAACTTATATACATATATTTTTTTTCTTATACATAAAATTAATTTTATGTTGATATGTATTTGAGCAGCAAAAAAGCACTCCAAAAATAAATATTCAAATATTATTATTATTATTATTATTATTATTATTATTATTAGTCTTTTGAATCAATAATTGCAATTCTCATCTTTTAAATATGAAGATTTTCGTCCAAATAAAAAGTTATGGGGAAATAATCAAAATCTAACAAATGAAATTATGACTATCGTTCAGACATTTTCTCCGCATCAGAATGTCCCGTGCTCGAACAATCATCAACCTAAAATATTAATAACAATAATAATCAAAATCTACCAATTTTATTTTATCATAAATATATTTAAAATTTAACATTTTAAATTACACTTAATTTTAAAATAACCTCTCTCTCTCTCTATATTGAAATTTTAGGGGCTGAATGGTGGGCTCCGGACACCGGAGGTTTCCGACAGAGCCTTCTCTTCGAGCAGCACGGGAATCTAGTGTGGCCACCCATGTGGCTGCCTCTAGGCCACAGATCCAAAATTGGCAACACCCAAGAGGGATACACAATGATCCGATAACATTCTTCTGCATCCGTTTGACTTGACTGAATCTACAGCCGTTGATACCAAATAATGACGTCATCTGAAGACGTGGAGGCTCCCAAGCCGTTAAACCTGACCGACGCAAGTAAGGAGCTATCGTGCACCGTAGTATACTGTACCTCGAGCTGTAATAAGCTTAAAGCTTTGAGGGTTTTATTGTAAATTGACGGCTTCAAATGCAAAGGGGCCGGACTAGAGTGGCCAATAGGAGAGCGCCATTAAGGATGCAGAGATTCTCTGTGTGGGGCCCGCTTCCGCCGTTTCGCAAACGCTCCATAATGCGGACAAAGAATACAGAAGCGGACTCCGGTCGGTTTCATATCCATTCAACTGACACGTGGCCGTGATATTAGTTTAATGTATAAATATGGCTAATAATCTTATCCCAACTTGATAATATATCATATAATCTTATTCTTAATTGTATTTTTGTGATTATGTATTCTTATAAGTCTTTCTTTCCTTTGTTTTTTTGATAGATTTTATCAATTTGGTTGTTTATACGTGGAGTTGTATTTGTTTGTTCTTATGATTTAGGGTTTAATAATAAAAAAAATTATTATTAGTTATTGATGAATAATAAATATTAAATTAAACTATTAATTATATAATGAAATTTTAGAAGTTACTGTAGTATTAAATTCAAATTAGAATAAAAAATAATTTTAAATATAAATTCAATAAATTAAAGTAAAAATAAATTTAATAGGTGCCGAAAAAAACAATAAAATATTTCTCACACAATTTTTGACCATCCCCTAATATGGCACCACGTGGCCTTTCTTATAAAAAAGTTTCCTCAGCTCAGCAACATGGGTTAGGAATAGATGGTGGCGTGTAAAACAATATATTGTGCTTAAATAGTGAGTAATAAACATCAAAGATGCAAGCAAGTCATTAATTAGGATTATTTACATACATACCGTGCATATCTATGTCTATCTCGTAAACATTCATATTTACATACATATCCGTCAAATTTTTAACACCACATAAAAAAAATTACTATCATAACTTCTCTAAAAGTGAAATACATATTTTTAATTCATAAATTAATGATTTCAACATGTTATAAGTGTAAATATCACATTGGCTTATGGTTGCGTTCAATGAAATTATCCCAGCTCAAATTTTAATGAGATCCGATTATCTGGAAGATAAAGAATATCGAACTAGGCATTCACCAAGACAGGCAGCACAATTCGAGTCATTTGTTCCCCAGCTAGGCATCCACCAAGACATCAATAATATAGTCGGCCGACAACATCCATCCAGCTGATTGACGAAGCTCGACGAAGTCCTACCAAGCCCAATTAGTCAAGCTAGAGAAAGCAAGGCCATGGGCCAACAAGAGCAAAAAACCTAGAATAACCTATACATCCCCTACTTAAGAAGGGGCATAAATATAACTTCATATATTATACCACCTTTGTCTATAAAATAGTGGATCATTTTATGAATAAAAGGTTAGACAATACCCTCATTACTGTGCACTCTCTCTCTCTCTTCCTCCCTTCTATACTGTATTTCTTGGATGTGATTTACAGGATAGTAGGATTCAACAGGTTGACCATTCATTTCTATAGGATAGGATGCATGTCTGCTGTTTTGATGGCTTCCTCTTACAATATTATCCTTTTCTTATACAACACCAGTGAGACATATGGGTCGAATATCCTCGACAAGTTTTGCCTTAAATTATTATTTGTCTTCTTCTATTTATCTTATATTTCTTATCGTTATTTTAATTTAATTATTTTGTCTTCACATATTGAGTTTTATCTTTTGCATTTTTTAAAGATGAAATTAACCATACAAAGGACTTTTTATTCGTCTTCATTATCTGTGAGTTCTAGTGATTTTTCATTTCTCTAATTGAGATCCATTTCTCTTCCTTTTTTGAGAATCTGCTTTCACCCCTTAGTTTTAGAACTATTATGCATTCTTGATCGCTTCATCAATGACCAACCTCCTTCTTGAACGTGAAGCAACAACTTCTTGTTCACTTCACTTTTAGTTGAGGTTTAGTCTCTTCCTTATAAGCCTAGGATCTAGCCATAAGACTTTCTTGTTGACTATTTCTAGAAGACTAGCACTTAGTAGTCGGTTCTAACCTCTAGCACTTAGTAGGTGGAGTCAATATAGGAGAGCTTAAGAATAGTCCCCAAAGGACTGTTTGGCTTTACGGTTAGCCTTGGGTGGTGTGGTCTTATTCATTCTTGCACACACACACTTGATACCCTCACCTGCACTCACAACCTCAACCCTAACCTATTCGTGCTTTGTTTGATCCCTTGCTCTTTTGGAAACTCATGTGGATGATCCCCTAAACCATTAACCCTAAGCTAGGGTTTGGCTAAAACTAGCACATGGAGGGTCCAAAATGGGAGCTCCCTTGGTTTCATGTCTCAAAATTGAGTAATTTTATGCTTGGCATCCTCAATTGATCTTATCCTACCCAAATACCCAATTTAGTCATTTGCCCCCAAACTTTCTCAAAACTACCAAATTGCTCCTAAAGCCCTGAATTTTCCCAAATTACCCAAGCTACCCAATTTTGTTCAAAAATCATTTCGAACTTTTTTAAACCACTGAAATTGCCCAAAACATTCCAAAATTTTCAAAATTACTAAATTACCCCTAACTTTCCCAAATTTACCAAAATGCCCTTAGTGGCCCAAATTTTCCTAAAACCTCCAAAAATCATTTCAAACACTTCCAAAACCAATTTTGACCACTTATGAAGTCCAATTTGACCAATTTTGACCAAAATCCCAATTTTGCCCTTTAAAGCCCAATTACCCCAAATCACCCCCAATTTCTTCCAATTTAACTTCAATATTCCTAAATTTTAATTCTAAATCAAAATTCATCATGCTCAAACCTAATTGAAACCAAATTTAAGCCCAATTGAACCCAATTTCAAACTTAAATTCCAACCCCACTTAAAATTCCCTTGTTTGACCATATGCTCAAATTCCCCCAAATTGGGCCCCATAACCAAACCAACTACCCCAATTTTGAGTTCCAAACTCTTCATAATATTCCCCTTGATCAATTTGAGCCCTCAATTGATCTTAACTTTAACTCAAACCACACCAAAATCCCACTTAAGTCAAAACCCCCAGTTTTTTCTTAAAGTCCAAATGTCACCAAATTGAACAACATAACTCCATAATTTCACATAACTCCATAATTTCATCAACTCAATTGATATCCAAAACTCTTCATCACAATCCATTGAACCAATTTGAATCATCAATTGAGCCAAATCAAAGCCCTAGCCCAATCCAAACCCAAGTCTAGACCAAATGCCTCAAAATTGATCAAAAGTCAAAGTCAACTAAATTGAACTTCCTAAATCAATTCAAAATCACCCAATTTCTTTTTAAAGCTTCTCATGACAATTATCTATTTTAATTTTATCAATAACTTGGCCCAAATCTTGACTCAAACCCAACCTAGACCCAAGTCCAAACCAAAACCCCAATTTTGAACCCAAGCCCCAAATTTGACCAAACTCATTCTAACTGACCAAACCATGGTCACCACAGCCAACATTGGAGCCCTAAGAACCAAGCTAGATCCACCAAGCACAACCTAGTTGAGCCATGGACCAAAAGTCCATTGAATTAAGGGGTTCCCTCCTAAAAATGGATAAAACAAATATAACTTTTCCATCAGCCATCAAACCACCCAACTAATCACCATTAAGTGTTCCTCTGGCTCCCCTGACTCATCTAACCACCAGCCTTGGCCTAGCGGCCAGCTAACTCGCTAGCCAAGAGAGCCATCTCCACCATACAAACCCAATTTGACCCATTCAATCTGTCTCAACCTGATTGGTCACTGACACATTTCTTCCCTCCACATAAGTAGCTAATTGCACCCATTGGCCATCCCTGGTGGCCCCTCTTTCCCCCTCTATTTAAACAACACCCCTCATGACCAAATAGAAAGAGTGCACCAAACCTTGGGGAAACTCTACTAAATTTCCTCCAAAGATCCTCACAACCTTCCTAAGCTCAGTCCAGTCATTCTCTAACCACCTCCCCCACTGTTTGTGCTCAATTTCAGAGCCCAAAACCAGGGCATTTTCTAGCCATCTCCTAAAACTACACCAAACTTAAAATTGATTTGCTCCTCATCATCCCCAATGCAAGTTATGAAGATCCCCACTGAAAGCCCTTTCTCTAGAGCTCCTTGATCTACATCTAGATTGAGGCCACACCACCTGTTGGAGGATCTTGTACTCAGACCATTACTTCCAAGAGGTTCGCCAGACTCCATTGAAGCTTCTTCAAGCATCCAATAGAGGCCAAACCTATTGGACAAAGGTATAGCTCATTTTCCCTCAAATCAAGCTCGATTTGGGCCTTTGTGAAGAAAACTTTAATTTCATGCTTGATCAATAGTATAGATAGGTTTGTCTGGACTAGATGAAGGTGTGGGAACAAACCCCATATGATTTGGTTGAGTGTAGTGAGAGATCTTAAGCCTAGAAGGTGGACGGTTCTAGGGCTAGGCTAGTTGGGGAAAAAGACGGAGGGTTGTTGGATCGCGCATGTATCAGATGGAGGGTTAAGATCACGCCAGACGAGAGAATGGAACATAAAGCGCGGGCTGACTAAGGGGCTACGTGGATGGCAGTGTTAAGTAGCGGAGCGACACTTTGCACTTCGGAGCTGCCTAGGATGACGCGGCTGCCGCGTGCTTAAGTAGGAAATTAATTTATTTTTTTATTTAATTCAGAATCTTAGAAAATGCATAACCTTGGGTGGAAAAATCATAAAAATAAAATAAGAATACCCTCCTGCTTAGTGAATAGAGGAAAATAATGTGGAATAAAAATTAAAAATTATTTGATTTGTCTCTAATTTTTAATTAATTAAATACCCTTTGGACTATTTTAATTTTAATTAAGTAAATATTAATCACCATGACTTGAAACTTAGGGGTTGATTCCTCATATTAATAGGGATGTTCTCTGATTCCTCATAATTAAGGTCACAGAGCATCTCTAGCTTTGAAACCCTAATTTTTAAGCCTAGTTGTCTATGCTTGCTTAAAATAATTATATAAATTAAAATATTAATTATAAAAATATGGGAATTATATTGGTAGGTCCCTGGGATCAGAAGACTCTAGGAAAAAATATAAAATGTACTTTAATAATTGTACACAATTTTCTAGCTAATTAAGTGTCTAAAATTTATAAGAAATTAAATAAATATAATATAATTAAAAAATTAATAAAAATGATTCCACACTATAATTAATGATTATTTCATCTCATTATAAAAATTTGAAACTCATTTGAATTAATTTGATCACTAAAGTATATTTTCTAAGTAAAATGGTATTTTTGCATTAAAATAATTATAATAAATTAACTATAATTATGAAAATCATGAAAAGTGATTTTCTGAGTTCCTTGTGATCAAGAGAACTTAGGAAAAATAAATTTTATTGTAAAATAATTAGTTCATTTTTGAGTTACTTTTTGAATTAAAAATAATTAAAAATTACAAAAATATGAAAATTTGACAAAATATTCCTAATTATTTCCTAATCAATTATGACCCCTTAAAATATTTTTCTTAATTTTTATAATTTATTTATGTATTTTTAAAATCCAAAAATGTATTTTTCTTAATTTTTTATTTAAATAATTACAATAAATAAAATAAGAGTCATAAAAATGAAAAGTTTTTTGCTCTATGTTTTTTGGACTTAGAGGGATTTAAGGTAAATACAAAAAGTAACTATTAAATTAAAACATATTTTCTATTTAATTAATTACTAAAATCAATAAATAATTATAATAATTAAAATGTAATTTTAAAAATTATGGAATTTTTTCCAAGTGGTCCTCTGACCAAGTTGAACCTCCAATAAATTTTTCACGAACAAAAACATTACTTTGAATAACAAAATAAATTAACATTAAAAATTCTATTTTTCGAGTTAAAATAATTATATAAATTAAATAAAAATCAGAAAAATCACATTTTCTCCTTTGATTATTTAATTGACCCATGAGCGGGGTATCATAAAAAATTTAAATTTATTTGAGTTATATTTGATGAGTTATGAAGT
Organism: Phalaenopsis equestris; assembly: GCF_001263595.1. Taxonomy (NCBI): domain Eukaryota; kingdom Viridiplantae; phylum Streptophyta; class Magnoliopsida; order Asparagales; family Orchidaceae; genus Phalaenopsis; species Phalaenopsis equestris. The sequence goes on along the minus strand of NW_018165457.1, from coordinate 10,246 downwards.
GGAGGGCCTCAGGGGTTCAAAGGTAATTTTGGATTTTAATGCCTTAATTAAAATTTAGGATTAACCAAAGTATAAATGGGTATATTTTGATCACAGTGAACAGTCTTGGATGATTTAAATATAATGGGTTAAGAGGTAGAAACCAATTTGTCACCTTTCCATGATAAGGGTAGAATCGTAATTTTATAAATTGTTATGACTTAGAGGTTAATTCAGTTGAATGATCCTAAGTAGTGGGCTTAATATAGGGAGATAATAATTCACTCATGCGAATCATCTAATTGGTGATTAGATGATAACATGATCTTTTAAAGAGAATTGATCTCACTTAAATTAACATTTTGATTATTAGAAATCTACCCATGAAAATTTAATGGGCATAGTAGTTAGCTAGGTTTAATCCAAGATTATTTAATGAGGCCTGCAAAAGATAATATAGCTAATCACAAAAATTTTGAAAACGCTACAAGCTCGATTTTATTTGGAGTATAAAATTCTTAATGACTCTGAGTTTGTCCTTTGAAGCATTTACTCACATAATTCATAAATGGAACATTAAGTGACTGTCTAGTCACCCACTCATAAGAATAATTAAAGTAACAAGGTTTACTAAGCATAGGGTGTATTAATTCATTGAAACTAAATCTAATTCAAATGATTAATTGAACAATATAACAAGATCAAATGAACTCGAAATGTTTCAAAGGATTTAAAAGTTAATTGGAGTTATGCCCTGAACATTTTTAGGATCCTTTGGATACTTTGAATGAACATTAAACTTGTTATTCTTTGTTCAAGAAAAACCATCCATTAAAACCTTTAAGTATCCACCAAGTTATGACCTAGGACTCGGTAGATACTCCTTGAACTGGTTTACTTCGCTTTCCACTCTTGCAATTTTATTTAAATTTCTCGTAAAATTATATATGTCATAAATTCTAACATTTCAGCTGGAGTGTGAGAAGATGAAAGGTATGTATTTACATTTTTTACAAAGCAATTTACCTTCCTTTTACTTTACTATGTTTTATTACATGTATTTGCTTTACCTGCAAAACCTTTTTTTAATTAAAAATTACAAAACCATTTTTCAAAATTAAAAAAACAAAACAACAATTTCATAACACGTCCTTTTGAATTTACGAGATTCCCTCGGATGAGGTAACCCACGGTTGCTAATGAGATCTCCTAGTTTAAATGAGCTTAAAAACTCGTTTAAGATAAGTAAATTCGAAAGAAAATAGTGGTGTCGGAATGAGGGAACTGTGAGATCCTAACTGGTGTCGTTGTGATCAAATTTAACCCCCACCCCCACCCCGCCCGCCAGCCCAAATTGAATGAACATACTCGTCATTTAAACCTTTTGAACTTTTAGATTTTAGGACTCCCACTTCATCGAGGAGCTTGGAGCTAACTATGAGGGCATCATTCTACAACATCAAGGAGATCTATAACAGTAACTTTTTTTAGACTTAAAAAAATAACCCATAGGATTTTGAGGTAGTTTTCCTAGGGCAACATAAATCCTCACTTTATCTTTAGGCCTTTGTACAATCATGTTGGGCAAATTAAGCCCTAATTCGCTTTAAGATTTTGAGATTGTCGTTCGTTACGACATAAATCCTCCTATCTTCAAGGCTATTTGTATGATTGTGTCATGAAAATGTAAGCCCTAAATAATAATTATTCGCAGGATGAAACATTCAATAATTTCCATCTCGAAATTGAAGCCAAACCATAGGATAGCTTGGGAAGTCATTGAGGTTCTCCTCAGGATCTGTGTAACCCATAGTTTTCTCCCTTTGGATTCCACAACAATGTTTCAAATTTGTGCCTTTCCTATTTGAAACTCCTTGGTCCATTCTTTGAAAAGTCTTACCCTTTGAAATTCTTGAAGACAATATTTTTTGATCTAAATCAATAGTTTTCTTAGTTAATCTCAGTCATTTAAGATATATTTAACTATAAGGGCTTGCCCTTATAAGAAACTTTAAGAACCGAGCCTAAAATAAAAACTATCTAATCTCTTATATTAGATAGAGGAATTTATCGGTCAACATAAATGGTTTGGCAGACTGTGGCACTTATGAAGTAAATAATATATCGAATCCTTGGAATAGATGTGGCACTTATGGCATTGTCCTCGTTTGTTTAAACTATTGTCTATTTGAGATCAGTTCAGTCTCGTATTTTTAAAATTAGAATATTTCTTTCCAATATTATAATATATCTTTTTCAAATAAAAAGTCTACCAACACTTCTAACACCATTCTAAGTACTAGTAGTTTTGGAAGACTTGTGTCTCCTCTGCTAAAGGCCCTAGCACCTTCAATGGAGTTTTAGCTTAGAAGGATGATGCTTCCACCTCTAAACTTGATCTTAGAGCTTCTACTTTTAAGGATATGCTTAAGATTATGATTTTTGATGAAGATATTGCATCACTTGTTACCCTTTTGAGTTCCCTCTTATGGGTGAATTCTCTTAATGACCTCCTATGACTGCTATTAAAATTTTCTACTTGAATTTAAACCATTTAGGTTCCTATGTGTTGACCTCATTTTGGTGAGGTCTCTTCTTTGCTACAAAATTCAAATGCCATAGGATCTTTCTATTGATTCTCCTAGAAGTTTGAAATTTAAAACACATTTTAGTTTTCGCTAGTCTCATGTGTGTGGTATTAAGTCCTCAACACTCAGTTAAGCTGATTAGGACCAACACATTGAAACTCAAAATGAGTTCTATAAGGATGAAAATTCCATAAGGAAACCCTTTATGACTTAGGAATCTCACACACACTTACACCACATACACATTCACATCACCCATACACAAATACTTACAACACATACACATGCACATCACCCCCACAAACACACACTTACACTACATACACACTCACATCACTGCCACATTCACACATTACTCTAGCACCATTAATGCACACTTCCCCACAAAAATAAAAATCAAAATTTCAAAATTTCCATGAGCTACAATTAAAAGATCAAAATCAATTTTATAACAAATTAAAATCCACCCAAATTAAAATCCACCAAATGCACCCAAATCCAAATCTACCAAATCCACCACGTCCCATCCAAACCCAAGTCCAAATTCAAGAAAAAAATAATCATCATGATCAATTTAAACACCACCAAGCCCATGTCCAATTCAAAAAACCCAAAACCAATCTACCATAACCCATCCTAAAAGCCCACCAAAGCAAAGCCCAAATCCTAACTTTAATTAAAATCAAAGCCCACATGATAGAATCAGCCCCTCCCCGCATCAAATTAAAATTTAATCAAGCCTAAGGTGCAAAATGTCATTATTAGAATGACCAAAAAATGGAACCAATAGAAAATAATTTCAAGAACTTAAAATTCACTCACCCCTCTTTCATGCAAGCCATGTGGGTCATGCATAAGCCTTAGGCAAGTCACGTGGCTTCACCCTGTTGGTCGCCTTTCGAGAAAAAGACATTTGATTTAATATAATATATAATATTGGAAAGTATTATTTTAATTTTGAAAATATAAGACCAATCTGATTCTATATAGAAAATAGTTTAAATAAACAAGCACAACACAATAAGTAACAAATCTATCCTGAGGAATAGACATATCACTTACTAGTGAGACTCAATTAAATAAACTAAAGAATTTATGACATTCATTTTAGTCTACGAAACCATTATGTGGACCGACAAGTTCCTCTATCTAATATGAATAATTAGACAGGGTTTATATTAAGCTAGGTTTTAAAGTTTCCTATAAGGGCAAGCCTCTATAGTTAATTACATCTTAAATGATCAAGGTCACCTAAGAAAACTTTCGATTTAGATCAGAAAGTATTGTCTTCAAGAATCTCAAAGGGTAGGACTTTTCAAAGATCAGACCAAGGAGTGTCAAATGAAAAAGGTTCAAATTTGGAACATTGTTATGGAATCCAATGGGATAAAACTAGGGGTTGTCACAGATCCTAAGGAGAATCACAGTGACTTCCTAAACTATCCTATGGTTAGACTTTAATTCTGAGAGATTTTATTAGATGTTTCATCTTGCTCATTTTATTAATTAGGGCTTACACTTGCATGAAACAATCATACAAATATCCTAGATGATAGGAGGGTTTATTTTGTAACGACGAAAACCTTGGAACCTAAGACGAGTTAGGGCTTAGATTGCACAATATGAATGTACAAAGGCTTATATGGTTTAAATATGTATTGTGCCAAATAGAAGAAATTTTAATTCGTTACCCTGATTCAATGTTATAGAAAATCATTAGCTAATCTCAGGTTTAGTCCTAATCTCAGGTTTAGTCCCTAATCTCAGGTTTAGTCCCTAAATCCATGGCTAGGATAGGAGGATACTGGCTCTCACTCCAGAGCTCCCACTTACCATTCCCTGAAGGCTAAATCTTGTTTTAGTTCTTAAACACTAAGATCAAATTAGGAAGTTTAGTCTGTCACCCTCAAATCTCTAATTCTACACCCAATAATGTATATTTCTCTATTTTTTTGCACTTAATTCCATGAACAAAATACTCCTTCATGGAATTAAATGAGATTCTCATTCTGTTGTAGAACTCATACTCTATTTCCCGGATCATATGTTTCACAACATATTTTAACAATTCAATTGGCCAGATCAAAAAGTAAAAAGTAAATTAAGAAGAAAAACCATCATAATTTATTTTATATTTTAACATTGGCACATCCAAAATATCTCTTCATTTCACCATATCTCAGAGTAGGGTCTCAGAGTAGGGAGAAAGATAAGAGGGAAACTACTTAGACTTCATGAGAAAGATACAACAAAACACAAATTTCATATATAAAAGAAAGTTCATACAACAATAATAAACAAACAATACTTATCTGAAACTCTTTCTTAAAGCAAATCCTTTGTAGCCTCTCTTAGGAAATGTATGAAGAAGAAATCTCTTACTTCTCTCCCTCTCCAACACTCTTAGAGAAGATTTCACACTTAAACTCACCATAAAAACTCAAAACTATAAAAAAAAATAAATGACTAATGGACTTTAAGTAGCTATATGGAATGTGGAATAGCATGGAAGAGAGTGGAAAGTGGTTGATGGGTGTGAAGGGGTGTGAAGGGGCGTCTTTTCTGATCAATTTGGGCTCTAAATAGAGCCTAAGGTCGTTTTTAGAATCGGTGCATCCAAAAACTCTTAAAAAAGCATCTAAATTTGTTAAATCTTTTTTAAATAAGGCTTGCACCGACATTGTCCTCGCACGGACATTGTGCTCTCTGTCAAATGGCGCCGTCGGTGCCCAGTCTGGCGTCATCAGCATTGAACAATTCTTCAAAAACTCCATTTTTAACTCCAAATTCCATCCTTTGTGCGTCATGTTTGCTCCAAGTCCTAAAAATCAATAACCTGCAATAAAACATGAAAAATACCTTCCTTTAAAGTGTAATATCACCAAAAATGAGGATAAAATATGGGTCTAAAAATGCATATATTTTTGGTGTATCAAAATCATATCAAAACTCCCCAAACTTAAATGTTGTTTGTCCTTAAGTAACTCCTTTACTACATAAAAATATGACTCATGACAAAGATTTTCACTTCTAGATTTCCATTTTTTAGTCAACTAAATACAATAGTATAACTTAAGCAAAATGTAAAATAACTCTAGTTAAAACTAAAGGTATAAGAATATCTAGCAGCCAAGTCTAAGATTTTTTATTTTCTACTCTTTTCATGGAAAATTATAAATTTCTCATATTAAAGCCACTTAGAATATCCATATGAAAAAGAACTTCATGAAACTTTACTAGTAAATATACTAATACTGAAATATAAGTTTAGAAAAAGTAGCCAAGCCTTCTTATTTAAGTTGATTCAAGTGAAGCCAAATTTTAATTAGGCATCTCCTCAAGCTTTTCCTCACATCTTTTCTTTTCTTTCCTTTTCTTTTCTTTTCTTTTCAGGATCAATTTTTCAATCTCATTTTTCTTTTCTTTCTCTTTTTCTTATATGAGGATTAGTATACCTGGACATCCTTTAATGATTTTGAACTTCACTATCCTCTTCTTAAAGTTAAAAGCTTTTCATATTCCTTCACTTTATAAATTTATATTAGCTTTAAAAATTTTTCATAAAGTTTAATTCTTTTCTTCTTACATGAATCTCTAAGATTCTTAATACTTCGAAAAAATAAATTCATTTACTTACAATAGAAAAACATAGTCTTATTATATCATACCAGATATCTTAATTTCTAAAATTAACCTTTATTATTGAAAATTTTTACTTAAGTTTACAATTTTTACATTGAAAATTTTTACTTAAGTTTACTATATATTTACAAACATAAATATAGATGTCTAAAGTTACCCTCTAATACTAAAGGTCATGTTAAATTTTAAAATATTTTAAAAATATTGCTAATTGAAGACAATTAAGATTAAGTTTCTTTTCTTTAAAAATGAATTTTTCTTCCCCTCCCCCCCCCCCCCCCCCACCCAAACTTAAATTTTAAAAGATTTAGCATAAAAAATTGAAAAAAAATAAAGGGTGAAAGAAAACATTTAATACATAAAGGAAAGTCTTGCCTGTTGAAGGTTCTGATATTGAAACTTAACTCTAAAAATTGCAGGTGCTAATATGAAATGCTACAAGACTTAAAACATTAAATAACACATAATACATATTAAGATTTGTCGAGAAAGAGTGAAGTAAAAATACATTCAACAAATTACTAAATGTTAACAACAATACTAAAATGATTTCCAATGTAAAAACAGTTTCACAAATCTACTATTCACAATACAACATAATATTTAAGCAAAGTATCACACTCTAAAAACAAACAATCATAACAATAAAGTACAATCAAATATAAACTAAACAAAAATCAAATTAAAACATCATCAATCATCATCATCTTCTTCTTCTTCCAAATCTAAATTTTGTTGCTTATATGGGGTAAAAATAGGTTGAGTAGGAAACTGAATTGAGTGGTCATCCCTCACGTGTCTGACTATCGCATCATCATAAGTAGCATCATATTCAAACTTCTGTCATGTCAAATCATCATTGTGTGCATTTCTGGCCTTTATATTTTCCATTCAACTTTCCATTCTCAAGATATCTCCCTGTTGGATCATCATCTTCTTCATAAGTACTAAAAGAAAAGTATCACACTCTAAAAATAAACAGTCATAACAATAAAGTACAATCAAACATAAATTAAACATCATTTGCTCCAAAAGTACAAATACATTCAACAAAGTACTAAAACCTAACAATAATACTAAAATGATTTCCAATGTAAAAGCAATTTCACAAACCTACTATTCACAATACAACATAATATTTAAGCAAAGTATCACACTCTAAAAACAAACAATCATAACAATAAAGTACAATCAAATATAAACTAAACAAAAATCAAATTAAAACATCATCAATCATCATCATCTTCTTCTTCTTCCAAATCTAAATTTTGTTGCTTATATGGGGTAAAAATAGGTTGAGTAGGAAACTGAATTGAGTGGTCATCCCTCACGTGTCTGACTATCGCATCATCATAAGTAGCATCATATTCAAACTTCTGTCATGTCAAATCATCATTGTGTGCATTTCTGGCCTTTATATTTTCCATTCAACTTTCCATTCTCAAGATATCTCCCTGTTGGATCATCATCTTCTTCATAAGTACTAAAAGAAAAGTATCACACTCTAAAAATAAACAGTCATAACAATAAAGTACAATCAAACATAAATTAAACAAAAATCAAATTAAAACATCACCAATCATCATCTTCTTCTTCTTCTTTCACATCTAAATTTTGCTGCTGATATGGGGTAAAAATAGAGTGAGTAGGAAACTAAACTGAGTGGTCATTCCTCATGTATCTGACTATCGCATCATCATAAGAAGCATCATATTCAAACTTATGTCATGTCAAATCATCATTGTGTGCATTTCTGACCTCTATATTTTCCATTCTACTTTCCATTCTCAAGATATCTCCCTGTTGGATCATCATCTGCTCCATAAGTTCTTCGAGAGTAGGGGTACTAGCAGTAGTGGTACTTGAAGTAGAAGGAATATCCCTACTACTTCCAGATCTCCATCCAACATCAGTTTCATAAGTCTTAATATTGGCAGGCCCAATTGGTTTTAGAGGTTCAATCCTCTCTTCTTCCATTCTAAATTCAACTCCTGCCTATTCTAATAATGTGAAGATTGAATATCCCTACTACTTCCAGATCTCCATCCAACATCAGTTTCATAAGTCTTAATATTGGCAGGCCCAATTGGTTTTAGAGGTTCAATCCTCTCTTCTTCCATTCTAAATTCAACTCCTGCCTATTCTAATAATGTGAAGATTAGGGCAGGGTGTGCCAAACCACCAGTAGTCTCTCCCAAAGAAATAGAACGAGTGTTTCTATAAACAATAGAGCCTACATCCATCCTTCTCATCTATTGGATACAAAATTTCAAGATGGCTCTATCCTTTTTAACCTCACTATGATGATTTGTTGGTATCATTCTATAAAAAATAAAGTAGTGTCAAGTCTTAGATACTACATTTAACATAGAAAGAGGAAAGTTTACCTTAACATTATTCTTCACCTTCCAAGCTCCTCTTCCATCAGTAAGAAAAGAAATAACATCATCTAAGGCCTCATTTGTAGTAGAAAATAATTTGTACTGGTAGTTATAAACATCCTTTAACTGATAAAATTAATTAATTCTCCTTGGAATAAATTCCATAATTTTCCCACGAAAAAACACGTAGTCTTCAGAAGTTTCCTTAAAGTTGTCATAGAACTCCATCACTACACAAATAATAGACTCGGTAGTAAAGTAACAAAAATTCTCCCACTGTCAAACATTCATTAACCTTTCAACTTCTTGATACACCTAAAATATATAGTGTTTTTAGACACATTTTTATACCTATTTTTTAGATATTGCACTTTAATGGAAGGTATTTTTGTGTTTTTCTTTCAAGTACAGGTAAAAAGGTGAAAAATGCTTAAAGAAGTGGAAAAGGATCAAATTTGAAGCGAATAGGTGAAAAAAGTGCAATAGTGTTTTGGCGCCTAAGCGCCAGATCCAGCGCTTAAGCGCCGAGTAAACAGAGAAGGCCGCGCCTAAGAGCAAGAGGTCCTGCGCTTAAGCGCCAGTGGCAGTTATTGGAGGAGTAAATTTAGTTTTTGTGAATTTTAAAATGCAAATTTTGAAGAGGTTTTTGAGGCACCTATTTTCTTAATAGGTGGTTACAACCACCATGGACAAAAATTATTGCGAAAGGATGCTTCTCTTAGAGAAATACATTAAATCAAGGCACATTTTAAAGAGATACCAAGACACCTTTTGGAGAATTATAAAAGACAAAAGATTAGGACTTTGAAAGAGGTCCTGAAAGTACTGGGAAAGTTTTGAAAGTTCAAAAATTGGGGAGTTAGTTGGAGAGATTTTCAGGCACCACATATTTATCATTTTTTTTTCTTTCTAATTTTATATTGAGAGTGTTGTAAAAGAGAAGAGATTCAAAGGAACTTCAAGATTTTGATGGAGGACTTGAGATAAGTTTTTATCTTTTATTTTATACTACTTTTGGTTTTAATTGAGACTAGTTGTTGGTTTAATAATAATTTCTACTTTTAAAGTAAAGTGTGGTTTTATTTTCTCCATAGATTCTGAGTTTTTCCTTATCTATCTTCTTAAAATTATAAGAAATTAAGTGATGGATGGAAGTTTTAGAGAGTATTGATCTTTAATGTTGGAAGAAGTTATGATGATTTAAATCCATGCACTTCATTTCTTCTTGATTTGGCTAATACAGATGTTAAAATTTGTTGTGAGAACATGTGAGAACCGGGCTGGCAATTAGAAAGAATCACATGAGGTTGTATGAATAAGAATGTAGTTTATATGATTGAGTGCAAATAAATAGGAAAATATTCATTGAAGGGTGTAGAGTTAGATTACTTTAATGTAACATGTTAAAGCCCTCAACTTGGTTTTATTTTTTAGGTTCTGATACGAGATGTTAGCCCCCAGGTGGAGGGAATCGAGGGAACTCTAGAGTGAGAGCTAGTATCTTCCCTGCCTAACCGGTCTTCAGAACTATTCAAACTTTAAATTAGCCGTTATTCTTTATAGCATCTCTAGTAAGGGTAAAGAATATTATTGCTCCTATTTAGCATAACACAATATGTACACTTCCACAAAAGAATTTTTATACTTATTACTGGT
>NW_018165456.1:309856-310117 GCF_001263595.1 Phalaenopsis equestris | reverse complement strand
TCCATCTTTGGTAGATGAGGCAGATCCTTCTGATGTTTTTTTGTATATAATCCAGGACTTTCTTGAGCTTATTCCAAGTTGAACTCCATCCGTCCTTTTTAGTGTATGGATCAAGTTGGGAGATTGGCTCAGCCAAAATCACATTTATCGAACCTTTTTCAGGTTCTTTTAAATATTCTTTCGAGATAGAGATATTCCCTTCTTTAATGTTCTTCTCAAGCTAATCCTTGAAAATAAAACATTCTTCAATTGTATGCCCCA